>NW_006921820.1:578125-580583 GCF_000298275.1 Orycteropus afer afer | reverse complement strand
CAGCCCACCTTTCTCTTCACCTTCTCCGTTTGTTCCCCAGCCACCGTGCACAGTCCTCTGTGCAGTCCCTGGCTAGCAGGGTGATTTTTAGGTTAATTCTTAAGTCCTACCACCACTCGGCAATCTCCAAGCTATCTCTGCCTTTAGGATCACTCACGACCGCTGCCAGACCGCAGCTCCGTCTGTCTCCTTTTTTGGTATTTTCACGCAAATTCTTCTGCTAGTTGGGGTTTAGTCCACTTCTATATACTTCCCTTCAAGGATCAGGGGTCCAGGATTATCTTCTGTGTCTGTGTTAATTGGTTTCCCTTTTCTTTATTGAAGAGAGTCTGTGCAGTCTTTATGCCTTGTCTGCCATCTTGCCAGAACTCCCTATTTCCTTGTTTTAATATGCTTTTCTATATGTCCCTTTTTCTAGAAGGCTGAGCAACTTTTCACACATTTATGAACTCATAATTGTTTTGTAAAGTACCCATTCACGTTTTTTTCTGTCCATTTTCTTTATTAGGATTTTTTTTAATATTTATATTTAGGAATTATCTTCATTAAACACTAGTCCTTTGTCATTCACATAATGTAAACATCTTTGTAGATTGTGGCTTACCTTTTCACTGTATTTATTATTTATTTTGATTAACATAATTCTTGATTTCTGTGTGATAGAATTGAACAATCATCCTTTGTGATTTGTTCTTTTGATTATGAAATTCTTTTCTGCTCTCAGTCATGTAGTTGTTGTTTTTAGATGCCGTTGAGTTGATTTTAGATTCATAGAGCCACAGTATCACAGAGTAGAAGTGCCTCTTAGGCTTTTCTAGAATATAATCTTTATGGGAACAGATTGCCAGCTCTTTTCTCCCATGGAGTCTCTCAGTGGGTTTTGACCACCAATCTTTTTGTTAGCAGCCAAGCACTTAACCATGTGCCACCAGTACTTCTTCCCTGAATCATAAGATACTCTTAGCAATTTTGTAGTTTTATCTTTCATAGTGAAATCTTTATCCAACTGGAATTGATTTTATTTTGTGGTTTGAGGTAGGAACCTAATTTTTTTTCCATTCCATTTGGATGCCCAGTTGTTTTAGCACACTTTATTGAAAATCCATTCTTCTCTCCTGACCTGCACAACTTTCTATCATAAGGTAGGTTTTCATGTATGTGTTTTTGTGTTTTGCAGATCTGTCATCTGGTTTAGCGGTAATTATTTTTTATCCTCTTCTTAATTATTGAAGCTTTATAGTAATTCTTGGTTTCTGATAATATCTCTCAACTAATTCTTCATTAGGACTGTGTTGGCTATTTTTGCCCTTTTATGTTTCTGTATTAGTTTTAGTATCAGCCTGCTCAGTTACACAGTACAGAAACTGTCAATTTTTATTGGCATTCCATTGATTCAACTCATTAATGTAGGGCTAATTGATATTTTTTATATTAGTCTTTCAGTTTATGAACATTGATACTAAATGTTTTTCTACTTATTTAGGTCTTTAAAAAACATTTTACTTTTTTGTTACTAAAATTTATTAAAGAATAAAAAAATTATATAAAAATGTTTTAGATCTCATAGTGTTGTCCACACAAAAATATGATCTCTTTTGTTAAACCTGTAGCATATAATGAAGCATGATACCTGTATTTATGAACTGAGCTTTAAAATACATACCATATTGACACTTGCTCGTGTCTCTGTAGTGGTTTCCTTAATGTAATATTGCATTCAATATCACTAATTTTTAGACATTAATACTAGCCTACATACCAGGTTTTATAAATAGTTCTTTATCAGTAGCATCACAACTTAAATATCCTTTTACTCTCATCTTAATTGTCCTCATATCCACATTGTGTCTCTTGCCTACTTGTGTGTAGTTGAGTTTTTCTTTTTTATCCAGTCTAATAATTTTTGCTTTTTGGAGTGTTTAGTCCATTTTCATTTAGATGTGATTGGAATTTTGTCTGTCATTTTGATAATTTGTTTTGTATATGACTCAAATCTTTTTTTCTTCTCCCTCACTGCCTTCTTTTTTGTTAAACAAATACTTTTTGTGTGTATAATTTTAATTTCTCTATAATTTTTTTAACTGTATTATTTCACTTACTCGCTTAGTGGTTGCTCTCTGGATTACAGTATATATCATGACTTATCACAACCCACTTCAGGTTAATACTAAGTTAACTCCAGTAAAATACCATAACGTTGGCAATATGGCTAAGGTAGAGTTTGCCAGGTTTCTCCAATGTGAAGTTACTTTTTTTGTATTTCCCCTTTTCTTACACTGTATACTTTGGAAGCAAGCCTCTAAGCATAGCCTAGACCCAGAGAGTAAGGTGTTATGTTCCACATCCTTAAAAGTAGAGTACCTACATAAATTATTTAGAATTCTTCCTATGGCTCTGCTTCCTTCCCTTTGCCCTATTATTGTCACATATATTACATCTATCTAGATCATAAACTCAG
>NW_006921820.1:562274-576330 GCF_000298275.1 Orycteropus afer afer | reverse complement strand
TCCTACTTCCGTAGTGATACTGCCTCGGAAACCCAAGGAGGGGTCGCTATGAGTCGGGGCCGACTCGACGGCAAACAACAACAACAACAACAATTTGTCTTGTCCTTTGTTTCTTTCTGTGGATTTAAATTACCCTCTGACACTCTAGTCTTTTAGCCCAAGGACTTCCTTTTTATTTCTAATAATGAGTTTTGCTTTCAGTGAATTACTTTGATATTTGCTTATCTGAGAATGTCTTTGCCTGTATTTTCAAAGGAAAGTTTGGCTATGTGTAGAGTTCTAGGTATAGTTCTTTTTTCCTTCAGTATTTTGAATCTTACTACTTCCTCTATTTCTGATGAAAAGTCAGCCATTCATCATGTTGTTTTTTCCCTGTACATGATGAGTTGTGTTTTCGTTGCAGTTTTCAAGATTTTGTCTGACTTCCACCACCTTGCCTATGGCTTATGTAGGTTGATTCCCTTTGTGTTTATCCTATTGGAGGTTCATGGAGCTTCTTGTATCTGTCCGTTAGTGTTTTCAGCAAATTTGGGAAGCATTTGGCAATTATTTCTTCAGACATTTAATTGTCATGCCTATTTAGGCTCTTTTGGACTGTGATAGTTTCTTAGATTTTCCTTGTTTGATGACTTTGTCAGTTTTAAGCAGCCATGTGCAGGTATTTTGTAAAATGTTCCTCATTTAGGATTTGTCTGATGTTTTACTCATTGTTAGATTGCAGTTATGGGTTTTGGGGTGGAAGATTGCAGAGGTGAAGTACCATCCTTAAAACAACATGACAAGAATACATGTTACCACTGATGTTGTCAATCTTGATCATCTGGCTAAGGTAGCATTTGCCAGGTTTCTTCAATATGAAGTTACTTTTTTTAAATTTCCCCTTTCCTACACTTTGGAATCAAGCTAGTAAGCATAGCCCAGACCCAGGGAGTAAAGAGTTATGTTCCACCTTGAAAGTAGAGTACCTACATAAATTATTTGGAATTCTTCTGTACAGGACATTTGTCTGTTCTTCCAAATTTAGTTACTTATATTAGTATGGATCAGAAGGAACACTAGACAGTCTACTTCTGTATAGATATCGCATCAGAAACCCAAGGAGGGGTCGCTATGAGCCGTATCTGATTCAATGGCAGTGAGTTTAGTTTTTGGTTTTGGTATCAGTATAAACTTATGTGTGTTATACTTTTTGTTATTATCTAGTACCACACCAAGCCAAACTCACTGCCATCGAGTTGGATCAGACTCATAGCAACCCCTCCTTGGGTTTCCAAGGCAGTATCTCTACGGAAGTAGATTGCCCAACCTTCCTTCCAAGGAGTGGCCGGTGGGTTTGAACCTCCAGCCTTCTGGTTAGCAGTCACATGCCTTAGGCACTACATCACAAGGGCTCCTATATTACCATATATTGGCAATTATTTCTTCAGACATTTAATTGTCATCCCTATTTAGACTCTACTGGGCTGTGACAGTTTCTCAGATTTTCCTTGTTTGATGACTTTTTCAGTTTTAAGGAGCCATGTGCAGATATTTTGTAGAATGTAGAATACTATATATTGTTCTTTTTGTGTCCCTTTGCCATACCTCCATTTTTTTTTTTTTTTTAATACTTCCTTATTTTCTGGCACTAGAAGATGCTCTAGTTTTATCTGTTTCCTCTAGAATCAGCCATTTCTTCAAGGAGTCCTGGTTCCTTTTGTTAAATAAATTTTTAAAATTGCTTCTGTTTTTCTATTCACGTTCCTTTTTAAATCATTGTCATCATAATGTTCTATAATTATTTTGACAAATGGGCTTGTTGAGAGCCAGTCTCAATTGATTGCTTTGTTTCCTAAGCATGGTCTAACTTTTTTGTATGTCTCATATTTTTTTAATGGAAAATGGACATTTCAGATGATATAGTTCGGCAAATTGTTGTGTATTTTTAAGTAACTTGCCTTGCCTTAACTACAGAGCCTGTCTACCCCATGGTAGGTATGTGGCTACTGATGTCTCTGTTTTGTTTATTTTCTTATTTTTATTATTTTGCCTGGCATTTTGGGGACTTAGTTATCAGCCAGTGTTTTAAGCTGAGGTTGTGCTCTAATACCTTCAGTCTAATATCTTCTACCCTCAGCTGATAGATCTTTATATGGGTTGGAGAGTATATTTGAAGTGCAGCCAGTTCTCAAGTCTGCTAGGCATTCCCTTTGCACTGGGTTCTGTCTTATCTTTTCCTGTGCATGTATTAATTTTTTAGTCAGTCTGGGATGTATGGAGATTATATCTGTTTCCTGTGGGTCTCTTATTTTTTAGGTTCTTCCTTTTCAATTTTTACTCCTTTTCCCAACTGGGAGCTTAATCTCAGGCAAGAAGAGCTCTTGATTTCTCCAATTGTTTCTGTGCAAGAACAAGTTAAAGTAGTGAGGCCTGATCTTTTGAAGGGCTGGCTTACAGGGCTGGCCATTGATTGACATCTAGGAACTTGGTTTTTGAAATGGTCCCTCTGTTACTTACAATAATATTGTTGGGCTGTGCCTAGACTGTACAAACCAGTGCTTTATGATGAGCACCTGCTTTTCTTCTGGGAGTGTGGTATTTTGGTAGTTGTGGGTAGGCAGAAAGTCCCTATGTGACTGAAAACCAAACCAAACCAAACTCGCTGCCATTGAGTCAGTTCAACTCATAGGGACCCCTTTTTGGGTTTCCGATGCAGTATATCTACGGAAGTAGATTGCCCAGTCTTTCTTCCAAGGAGTGGTTGGTGGGTTTGAACTGCCAGCCTCTTGGTTAGCAGACAAATGCCTTAGGCAGTATGCCACCAGAGCTCCCCCTATGGGACTGGCCTCCAGTAAAAACCTTTACTGTAGTCTCAAATGAGCTTCCTTGGGCAGAAACACTACATGCATTATTTCTTTTAATACTGGAGGAACATACTCTATGTGTGGACACATTACTGTTATTATTCTATTCTGTAATATTTTATTCTATTCTTCTGTTGTCTTCTAGCTTCTAGTGTTGTTGAGAAGTCAAATTTCATAATTCTTCATTCTTTTTATACAACTAGTAACCTCTTTATTGTAGATGTTTTGAAATTTCTGATGCTATATATTTATGTTTATATTAAATATGATGATGAGCCCTTTCAACCTAGAAACTTTTAAGCCCTTTTAGTTTCATGAAAATTTTTGAATTTTTTTTTTTTTTTTGTACTTACTTCTATGTCATTTTTTCTATTCTCTTTTTTTCTGGAACCCTTATTTAGCAGTTGTTGGACTTCCTAAATTAATCTTCTAATTTTCTTATCCTTTTACTTCTATTTTACACTTTCCTGTATTTATTTTTAACTGTTGAATGGAAAACCAATTTATTTTGTAAACTTTCACCCCAACCACAATTTAAAAACTTAAAAAAAAGAAATGTCATTTCCAGTCCTTTGCCCATTTTTCATTTGGGTTGTTTGTCTTTTTGTTGCTGAGTTGTAGGAGTTCTTTATAGATTCCGAACATGAAACCCTTACCAGATACGTGATTTGTAAATATGTGTGCTCTTTCTGTAGGTTGGCTCTTCACTGTGTTGTTTTTTTCTTTTTAATACATTTTATTGAAATATAATTTATGCACAGTGAAATACACAAAACTAAAGTGACATGAGTCAATTTTTTTTTCTTTTTTTTTTTGCAGTGCTCCCTCCCCTCCTCTCCTACCCCTGGTAACCAACAAAGGAAGTTTCCTTCCATACATAAACCTTTCCTTGACTTTTTACAATAATGAACTAATACTGGATTTGTCTTTCTTTGATTGACATATTTCACTCAGCATAATGTCCTCCATGTTCATCCGTGTTATGCAGTGTTTCACAGATTCTACATTATTCTTAGTGCTGCATAATATTCCATTGTGTATATGTACCATAGTTTGGTTATCCATTCTTCTGTTGATGGGCATGTAGGTTGCTTCCATCTTTTTGCTATTGTAAATAGTGCTGCAATGAACATGGGTGTGTATATGTCTGTCTACTGTTGTCCTGGCTCTTATTTCTTTAGGATATATACCAGTAATGGGATTGCTGCTTCAAATGGTAATTCTAATTCCAACTTTTTAAGGAATCACCATACTGTTTTCCACAATGGTTGTATCATTTCACAGTCCCACCAGCAGTGTATGAGAGTCCCAATCTTTCCAATTTCTCACCAGCATTTGTTATTTTCTGTCTTGTTGAACTTTGCCAGTGCTGGGGTGAGATGGTATCTCGTTTTGATTTGCATCTCTCTATGCTAATGGCTAATGGCTATTATCAAGAGCATTTCTTGGCTAATGATCAAGAGCATTTCTTAATGTATTTGCTGGCTGCCTGAATACCTTCTTTGGTGAAGTGTCTATTCATGTCTTCTGCCCATTTTTTAATTGGATTGTTAATCTTTTTGCTGTTGAGGTGCTGAAGTTTTCTGTAAATTTTAGAGATAAGTCCCAGATACATAATTATTGGCAAGTATGAATTTATTGCTGTCATTGTGTTATGTGCTTTTTCATGGTGTTCTTGATTTCTTTGTTCCTTTTAATTTTCTGTGCTAAGCTCATTTTGTTTATGAATCGTGTTATCATGATTCCTTCATTGCTATTGTTTTAGTATTTGCTAAATATTTGCATTGGTCTTCTTTTTTGTTTTGATGTGAAGGTTTATCATTTTTCTTTGAGGTTACCCTGTGATTTATAGTTTTCTTCCCAAGTTTAGAACAGTTCATTCTATCTTGTAGTTGTCTTGACTTGCCTACCATTTGGAAGTTCTGTAACTGCACAATTTTTTCCCTCTTTTTGGTTTATAGTTTTCCTCATTTGTGAATTGATGTTTCTGGTTCCCTGTTTACATTCTTGTAGGCTTATTTACTTTGGATACTTCCATAACTGGGTTGGTTTCTAGGTTATGTAATCATGTGTGTTAATGGTCAGTTGTTGTTTACTATTGTTGGTTCTCTCTCCAAAGGACTCCTTTTAGTATATCTTGATAAGATTGGTCTGGTTTTTACAAAACCCTTAATTTCTGCTTATCTGGAAATGTCCTAATTTCACCATCATATTTGAGGGACAGTTTTGCTGGGTATATAATTCTTGGTTGGAAATTTTTCTCCTTCAGGGTTTTATATATACTATCCCATTGCCTTCTCACCTGCGTGGTTTCTGCCGAGAAATCAGAGCTTAGTCTTATTGGTTGCCACTTGTAGATAACTTTTAGTTTTTCCCATGCTGCTTACAGGATTCTTTCTTTGTCTTTGGTTTTGGTGAGTTTGATGATGATACGTCTTGGTGATTTTCTTTTGGGGTTTATCCTGTTTGAGGTTCATTGGACTTCTTGAATGGATATGTTCTCATCTTTCATCATACCAGGAGAATTCTCTTCCAACAAATCTTTAATAGTTTTCTTTTTCTCTTCCTGTTCTGAAATTCTGATTACATGTAAGTTATTTCTTTTGATGATATCCCACATGATCCTTAGGCTTTCTTCATTTTGTTTTGATCTTTCTTCTGATGGATCCCTTTCCAAAGAAGTATTAAGGTATTTGTCTTCAATCTTACTAATTCTGTCTTCAATTCTACTTCTTTGCTCATTCAATGTGTTATCTATTTCTGAAATTTTAGTATTACTCTTCTGGATTTCTATCTGTAGATTTTGTATTATTTCTGATTTTTCATTGATTTTGTCATTTTGTTCTTGTATTTTCTTTTGAAATCGTTCTAGGGTTTTCTCTGTGTTTTTCTCAATTTTGTCAGTGTTTTCCTTGATCTGTGCCAAAAGGGCAAGGAGACTGCATCTTCTGACCTCCTCTAACCCCACAACAGGAAGACAGAATCACCATCAGTAGCTCAAGGCCTATCCCTGTGAGGCCAGACATGCCACTTCCCCCCAGCCCTTTCAACAACCCTGACACCCACTGTTTCCCCACAGCACCCATCACCTCTCTGCTGGGTTTACAAAGACTTATGGCTAGAAAGCCACACTATGCAATTTACTACACTGCAATCTGTCTCTCAGTCCACTGAAGGTACCTAAATATAATTCTTTTGAATTCCTTATCAGGCAGTTGCAATGCTACTTCCTCCTCAGGGATGTGTTTTGGGTCTGTATCTTGGTCCCTTGTGTCTCCTGCTTTATCTTCCTTCTTTGTGTGGGCCATGATGCTCTGTTGTCTCTGAGGCATTGTGATGTTTTTGTGTTTATACTTAACTGGTGATTGTATGCTGGAGTGACTTGCTATGATTTTCATTTTCTTTGTTTTGTTTAGATGTTATCTACCTAAGCAGGGTACTGGGCTCCTCTGTTCACTAGTTGGCAACACTTACACACTCACCACCTGTCTCCTTTCCCATTGTCATCCTCCCATATGTCCCTGCCATCCTTGGCAAATGGAGCCTATTCTTAAGTCCTTGGAATCCAAATGAGAATGCTGTCACTTTAAAATCCAATATGGCCACTGCTTGTAAACATTCAAAATGGCTGTGCCCTTGGTCACTTTAAATATCCAAAATGGCCACTGCTTGTAAACGTTCAAAATGGCTGGGCCCTCTGGACAACCAAAATCCGCAGCTCAGATTATCTCCCTCCTTGCTGTTTCCCTTCCTAGTCATAGGCCCCAAGTTCAGTCATTCCTCCAGGCCTTGGCAACCAGGGTCGCCGAGGTCAATTCTCAGGTCCCAACACCACTTGGAAATAATCAGGCTGTTGGTCCCATCAGAGTAGATGACAATCTGCAGCTCTGACCTTCTCCATACTCACTGTTTTCATTCAGGTTTTTCCACTTATTGGTGCCTAATCCACTTCCTTTCAAAACTCAGGGCTCCTGGGTTATCTTCTGTGTCTCTGTCAATTGGTTTCTCTTTTCTTTGTTGAAGAGGAGGTGTGTAGCTTGTCTGCCAATTCCACCATCATACCAGAAGTCCCCCGCTTTCATGCATTTTTATTCTACTTTCTAGAAGATTTTCTCAGCTTTACTTTTCAACTCTTCTGTTGATCTTAAAAAATTTCTCTTTACATATTTTAAATTTATAAATGCTCTTTTCTCTGATTCTTCTTCTTCTTTTTCTTTTTTTTTTTAAATAGCAGACTGTGTTTCATAGGTGCAATATACAGTTGACCCTTGAACAATGTGGTGATTAGGGGTGACAACCCCCTGCACAGTTAAAAATCCACATATAACTTTTGGCTCCCCAAAACCTTAACTGCTAATAGTGTACTATTCACTAGAAGCCTTAATGATAACATAAACAGTCATTTAACACAATTCTTGCCATACAATTACTAGACTATCACACTAAGGCACTTACATACATACACAACAGATAAGTTTATTAACTGTATGGCATGATGATTATTTACTGTTCATTAGTGGAAATTGCTTATATAAAGGTCTTCATCCTTATCATCTTCATGTTGAGTTGGCTGAGGAGGAGGAGGAAGAGAAGGGTTTGGTCATGCTGTCTCAGGGATGGCAGAAACGGAAGAGGTGGAGGAGATGGAAGGTGAGGTAGGAGAGGCAGACACACTTGGTTTAACTATATGGAAATACATTGTAATTTCTGTCTGACTTTCTTGCTTTTTCTTTTCTCTAAAACTATGTCTATATGGTACCAATCCTTCTAACAGTTTGCTTTAGTTTCATCACTTGTATCATAGAGGGGTCCATGTCACAGAAGAAGTCAAAAGCAAAAGCAGTCTTAAATAATTAGAACCCTTCTGCCAGATTATCTAATGTCAGTTTGTTTTCTGGCACTTTTGCTACATCTTCTTCCTCATCATCTGGCACTGGTTTGGAAGCACTCATATTCATCAAGTTGTCTTCTGTTAATTCCTCTGGTTTGTTGTTGAATTTCTCCAAGATCATATCTTGAAAATAAAATCTGTATGTAAGTGGACCCCCACAGTTCAAACCCATGTTTTTCAAGCATCAAGTGTATTCCCATTCTCCTGAGAATATTAATTATAGATGTTTTGAATTTTTTTTCAACTTCTTCCATTTCTTTCTCTTGTATCACTTTTATCTGTTCATTTTACAAATTTTTCCCCAATATCTTATCATTAGTTATCTGTTCTTTTTAAGAATGAAGTACTCAAAAGTTTTTTTGATAGCTCTAACTTTGTGGATAAGACTTGAAGAATGATATAATTCACTTTAGAGTGATCTATGGGGAAATGGCTATTTTTAGGGAGACTCCCAAATGTCTTTCTTTAGGTCTTTAATCTTACGCTGAAATTCAAGAGAGGGATTTTCCATGGTGGTCCCTGGGGGAGTGGTATGTAAATCTGACTACCATTGCTGTATGAGTTGAAAAGGGGAAGTGTACTAGTTTTTTTCCCATTTTAGTAATTTATACTTTCATCTAAACTGCTTCTTTTCTGTATGGTATCTCACCTCCACTCTAAGCTTGCCTATTGTCTTTGAATTCAGGTTCCTTTTGGAAATTTATTGTTTCTTTTAAGGCTTTAAATAATCTGCCTGTTTCCATCTCCAACCTTTATCCTAACCTTCATCTATAACTAGTTTCTCCAGTTTTTGAGATTTTGTGGAATCCTCCTGGGAGAATTACCTTGCTTATTAGTTTCTCTCTGGAGGGTTAGATTTCAGCTTGCTCAGGTCTACTTTTCAGTTTCTGATTGTGATGTTTTCTTTCCTGTTCTGTTTGTCTTTGTGAATTTATGCCTTTTCTCTTCCTTCCTTGTGGGCATAGTGGGTTTTTGGATGGGAACAGAGACAAATGTAGTTTTCAACATGCCATATTTAAATGACAGCCCTAGAGCTAATATTTAGAGCCACTCCTCGGAAGGAAGGTTGGGTAATCTACTACTTCTGTAGTGATACTGCCTCAGAAACCCAAGGAGGGGTCGCTAAGAGTCGGGTCGACTCGATGGCACATAACAACAACAACAACAGAGCTAATATTTAAACCCATACCTGAGTCCAGAAACTCATTTCATAGCTAGTAGTCTATGTTGCTTCCTAAACATTTAGTGAACAATATTTTGGCATTTTGTAGGCACTCAGAAAAAGAGTAATTTTTGAAAATAGTTACCCTTTAGAATATATAAGCCTATATGTCCTACTAACATTTTCCAACCTCATGAAAATACTGCTATTTGTTATTCTAAGCAGTTGAGTTTATAAGTTTCATTCTCTTCTTACAGGGATAGGGAAGAACGGTTGGCAGCACTCACTGCTGCTCAGCAGGAGGCTATGGAAGAGCTACAAAAAAAAATCCAGCTCAAGGTAGAGATATTATGTATATTCTTCTGAAATTTAAGAACTTGTAATGGGAACATGAAATGTTCTGTCTGTAGCATAAAAAATGGAATTTATTTATATTCCTAATATTTGGATAAGACTTACATGATATGGCCATGACCATTTCTAATTCAACTATCTAAAAACTAATTTAGTGATTTTAATAAGATAAAGCCATTGAGGAAAAATGAAGGAAGTTTAACATTTCCTGGTTTTACTAAGCAGTTCATAAATGGAGTTATTACTGCTAGACTTCTGTTATCATAGATGGTAGTCTTTTAAAAGTAAACTAAAAAATATTATAATTTGTCTCATTTCAATGTTATGGGAGTGCAGAGGAGGGGCACTTAGTGTAACATGAGTAATGTCAGAGATCAGGGAATAATTTTAGTGAGTAATTCCTGAGCTGAATCTTGAAAGAAGGAGTTGAAGTTACCCAAAAGAATGAGTAGGTGAGTGGACTGGTATTCCAGCCATATGTAGTAGCAGGACCATGAGAGCAAAAGTAGGAAAAAGCATTTTTCTTTCATGGTACATTCGCGGAAGGTGGCTAGAAATGACAGTGAGAGTGGGGAAAGGTCTCTCTTGTGGTATGCTTTTTCTGTCATGTGGATAATCTTGGGGTTTAATGTTGGGGTGGACATTTCCCATATTGTGTTCCAAGAAATATTTTTCAAAGGTACGTTGTAGTCAAATAAGTTTATAAAATGCTGCTTACTATAAATAGGTTTATTGAATCACAGAGCACAGTGACATAGTAGAGGCTCTGTAAAATCCTATGTTAACAACCCGTTTAGTTTTAACTTACTATTTTCTAAATTTATTTCACCATGGAAAATCTATTCCACAAAAGACCTATTAATATTAATGTCCCATGGAGTAGTTC
Organism: Orycteropus afer afer; assembly: GCF_000298275.1. Lineage (NCBI taxonomy): Eukaryota > Metazoa > Chordata > Mammalia > Tubulidentata > Orycteropodidae > Orycteropus > Orycteropus afer. The sequence goes on along the minus strand of NW_006921820.1, from coordinate 566,194 downwards.
CATGGAGAATACTTAGGAAACATTACTATGCATGTGGGAGATATTAAAGGTCTTTACCTGAATTCCTGTCCTTAGTGTGCAAATTAACACTGAAATAAGACAGTCTCCTATTATTTTAGAAAGCTTAATAGAAATAGTATTTTTCTAAATTTTTGTGTAGTTTGAACAAAACAAACCAAAAACAAACTCTCTGCTGTCAAGTCAGATCCAACTTATAGCAACCCCTCCTTGGGTTTCTGAGGCAGTATCACTATGGAAGTAGATTGCCTAACCTTTCTTCTGAGGAATGACTGGTGGGTTTGAACTGCCAGCCTAATTTTTAATATTTTTGCACTTTTGAATTTATCTACAGCATGATGAAAGCATTCGAAGGCACATGGAGCAGATTGAACAAAGAAAAGAGAAAGCTGCTGAGTTAAGCAGTGGACGACACGCAAATACTGATTATGCCCCTAAACTTACCCCTTATGAAAGAAAGAAGCAGTGTTCTCTCTGCAATGTCCTGGTATGTTGTCATTATCAATATGGTGATGACATATTGTACTTTGCTACTAAACTTTATTAAATCATGGAAATACATCCCCCAGCCTTTATAAACTCAAGCTAAGGCATCTCCTGTACCATGGGAAATAGTACATTAAAAATACATCATCATTTAGGAAGAGTAATTCAAAGTGCTAAAGCATACAATTGTTACTAAAATGGATGTATACTTGCTTAATGATAGTCCAAGTCAACATTTTTTGGTATTGGGACCATAAGAGAAAAGCAACATTTTCAGTACTGAACTTGAACCACTTAGAGGAAATGATTTCCTGTTAAGGAAATGTGTCTTCCAGAGGATTCTCAGAATTGTGGGGTTTTTTGTTTTGTTTTGTTTTGTTTTTAATTATTTCATTTATTTATTTTTTATTGGGATTTGGGTGAAAGTTTACAGAGCAAATTCACTTTCCATACAGTAGTTCACATACACGTTGTCTCATGACATTGGCTACAATTTACCCCAATGCAACAGCTCCCCTCCCACTTCCTTCTGATAGTTACCTCTTCCCTGTGTCCATCCCTTCATGCACTCCTGCCCCCTGAGTTGTCTCCCTGTGCATAAACAGCCCTTCTTTCTTCCATGATTGTTCTCTCCAAGGAGTGTATCTACCTCAGGTAAATTTTCAACTCATATGCCTGTCTTTTGTTTGGCTGGAAGCCACAGGTGTGGGTTCAGTTCCAGACCTGAAGGGCAGCTATAGTCTTAGTGGTTCCACCAGGTACTATCAGACCAACAAACCTGGTCCCCCCCCCCCCTTTTTTTTTTCCAAATGAGTTTGAGTTTTGTTCCACATTATTCTCCCTCTCTATCCAGGATCTCCTACATAGATCCCCCCTGAGTGGTTGACAGTGGTAGCCGGGCACCATCTAGTTCTTCTGGTCTCATAGTCATATAGGCTGAAGATTGCATAGTGTACCAGTCATGAGGACTAATTGTTTCCATTCTTTGGTTTTCTTCATTCTTCTTTGCTCTGGATGAGGAGAGACCCATCATTGCATCTAGATGGCTGCTTACAAGCTTTTAAGATCCCAGTCACTACTTGCCAAAGTAGGAGGTGGAACAATGTTTTGTGTAGTATATTATGCCAATTGAGCTTGATGTCCCCTGCAACTATGGTCCCGAGCCCACAGGTTCAACTACTCACTCCCTCTGGGTAGCTGGCTGTGACCAAGAAGTGACTACAACTTTGTCCCTTGTCAGCTTTACTATACCCCTGGGAATTCTTACAGAACATAGCAATATACTTGTAGAATCATTGTCTGCCAACCCTATACATGGTCTTGGGTACACTCCCTGCTGCACAGACATACCTAACAGTTCAGCCTGTCCACCCATCTATCCAGCCATATATGCATGTTTGCCTTCACTGACAACACAGTACTTTATGTGAAAAAGGGTTCATCCTTGTTGTATGCACCTCCCATGTACCTTTCTATGTCTTCCTCTTCCTCAATGCCACCATGTTGATCACTCACATTTGGTACATTGCCCTTGTCTTCACCCAAATCAGTACTTATCTCTACCTGTCTAACAGTGTTCCCTCTCCTCCCCTCCTACCCCTGGTAGGCAACAAAGAAAATTTCCTTCCATATATAAACCATTCCTTGACTTTCACAACAGTGGATAACTGCAGTGTTTGTCTTTCTGTGATTGACTTGTTTCACTCAGCATAATGTCCTCCAAGTTCATCCACATTATGTGGTATTTTGCAGATTCTACATTATTCTTTAGGGTTGCATAGTATTCCATTGTGTGTATGTACCATGGTTTGGTTATCTAATCTTCAGATGATGGGCACCTAGGTTGTTTCCATCTTTTGGCTATTGTAAATAGTGCTGTGATGAACATGGATGTACATATGTCTGTTCTTGTCATGGCTCTCACTTCTTTAGGATATATACCTAGTAATGGAATGGCTAGATCAAATGGTATTTCTATTTCCAACTTTTTAAGGAATTGCCATACTGCTTTCCACAGTGTTTGTACCCATTTTACAGTCCCACCAGTAGTGTATGAGAGTCCCAATCTCTCTGCATCCTCACCAGCATTTGTTATTTTCTGTCTTGTTGAACTTTGCTGCTAGTGCTGGGGCAAGATGGTATCTCATTGTTATTTTGATTTGCATCTCTCTAATAGCTAGTGATCGTGAGCATTTCTTCATATGTTTGTTGGCTTCCTGAATATCCTCTTTGGTGAAGTGTCTATTCATGTCTTCTGCTCATTTTCTAATTGGATTATTTGTCTTTTTATTATTGAAGTGTTGGAGTTTTCTATAAATTCTAGAGATAAGTCCCTTGTCAGATATGTCATTGCTGAATTTTCTTTCCCAATCTGTAGGTTCTCTTTTGACTCTTTTGGAGAAATCCTTGGAAGCACATAGAAATTTAATTTTTAGAAGGTCCCATTCATATAGTTTCTCTTCTGCTGTTTGTGTATTTTGGGTTATGCTTGATAGTCTATTTATGCCATATTCAGAATTGTGCTTTAAAGAAAATATTTTTAAGTCTTATATTTAAATGTTAAAAAGTGATGTCAGCTTGCATATAATATACTGGATTAATGTGTAATAATTAAAATTGGATATAATTTTAAGTTGATTATATTTTTAAAGTATAATATGTGTTTTCAGTGAATGTTTACACAGCAAATTTGGTTCCCAACTGATGATTTATACACAAGTTGTTCAGTGCTATTAGTTACATTCTTCACAATGTGTCAACATTCTCATTAATTGCATTCTAATTGTTCTTTTTTTGATTATAATTTAAATAATTATCTGCTTTTAGATTTCCTCAGAGGTGTATCTTTTCAGCCACATTAAAGGGAAAAAACATCAGCAAGCAGTGAGAGAGAATAGCAGCATCCAAGGGCGAGAACTTTCAGATGAAGAAGTGGTAAGCTTTACTTTTGCTCTTTTATAGGTATTGAATCCTAGTATGTGCAGAGGTCTTTCATTATAAAAAATTCCATGTTTTTATATATATATATGTGTGTGTGTGTGATTATTTAAAACTATAGTATTTAATAACTGCCTCAGTATACTACACAAGTGTGTCATTATTTTAGTATACATATTAATAAGAAACATGGAAACAACTTACTGCTGTTGTTTATATAATTTCAGTGCAAAAAAAAGTTAACACTATTTCAGTGTTTTAGTAATATAAGGAAAGAATTATTCAGTGATGCTACAGATTTCTTGGAAGACATTTAGCATTATAAATTTCATATAATTGATCATTTTGTATTAGGAAAACCATTTAGAAATTTTTGAAAATGCATATAGCATAGTGGCTAAGGCACTTGACTGCTAACCAGAAGGCTGGCGGTTCAAACCCACCAGCCACTCCTCGGAAGGAAGGTTGGGCAATCCTAC
>NW_006921820.1:538212-562174 GCF_000298275.1 Orycteropus afer afer | reverse complement strand
CTTCCGTAGTGATACTGCCTCGGAAACCCAAGGAGGGGTCGCTATGAGTCAGGGCTGACTCGACGGCACATAACAACAACAACAACAACATAATTTGTTTACATGAAATTTAGATTTGATGAATACTTTTCATTCAATTTTTAATTGAGACTTGGATGACTGGTTAGATAATCTATGTACTTGTTGATTCTAGTCATAATAGCAAATTTCTAGAGCTACCCAAGGATGAGAAATTCACATTTGTTAGAAGACTGGTGGTTCAAACGCACCAGCCACTCCTTGGAAGGAAGGTTGGGCAATCTACTTCTGTAGTGGTACTGCTTCGGAAACCCAAGGAGGGGTCGCTATGAGTTGGGTCCGACTCGATGGCACATAACAACAATGACAACACCTTAAGATTCTTAAATTGAATGCCCAGGAAAAATTATTGTGGGTTCATTGGTGGCAGTACCTGTGTATTGGTGCGTGTGTGTTTAATTTTCTTTTAAGCATAACATACAAATCTCAAGTGTACAGTTCAATGAGTTTTGACGTATGTATACACATATAAAATACTACCTAAAGCAAGTTATAGATAATTTCTTGTATCCTAGAAGGCTCACTCATGCCTCTTGCAGAGTCATGCCCCCAAAAGATACTTACTTTTCTGACTCCTTGTTGTTGTTGTTATGTGCCCTTGAGTCGGACCCAACTCATAGCGACCCCTCCATGGGTTTCTGAGGCAGTATCACTACAGAAGTAGATTGCCCCATCTTCCTTCCCGAGGAGTGGTTGGTTGGTTTGAACCGCCAGCCTTCTGGTTAGCAGTCAAGTGCCTTAGGCACTACACTACCAGAGCTCCCTTCTGACTCCTAGCACCATCAATTTGTCTTATCTTGCCTGTTCTTGAACTTCATACAAATGGTATCACAGAGTATGCACTCTTTTGTGTCTAGCTTCATCTTTAAGTCTGTGAGATTGATCCCCATTGTTTGCCTGAAACCAAAAAGCCAAACCCACTGCTATCAATTTGATTCCAACTCATAATGATCCTTTAGGACAGAGTAGAACTGCCCATAGGATTTCCAAGGCTGTAAATTTTTATGGAAGCAGACTGCTTCATCTTTCTCCAGCAGAGTGGCTAGTGGATTTGAGTTGTAGTTTATTCTTGTTAATTGCTTTTTGCCAGTGTCCTCCACTGACATTTGAGGAACACACCTGTAGTTGAATAGAATTGTGTTTATTGACTTGTTGCAAGAAAGGAAAACACAAACCATGGGGATTTGAGAGAGCTTCTCAGTTAAGTATTTAAGAAAGGACTTAGTATAGGATGAGGGAGCTCTGGTGATGTAGTGGTTAAAGCATTCAGTTGCTAAATAAAAGGTTGATGGTTTAACCCATCAGCCTCTCCATGGGAGAAAGAGGAGACTTGTCATTATTAATATTGTGGTGTAAATAAATCTTCTGTAAAGATTTACAGCCTTGGAAACCCTATGGGGAAGTTCTACTCTGTCTTATAGGGTCACTACAGTTGAAATCGGCTCCATAACAATGGGTTTTGTTATGGGATTTGGGCTCATTTTCTGTGATGTTGAGGGAGGGTTCAGGGGCATGGGACTATGCTCTGGATCGGATGCTGTCAGAAAACAGGATATCTTAGTTACCTGTTTCAGACCCACCAGCCACTCCTTAGAAGGAAAGTTGGGCAATCTACTTCCGTAATGATACGCCTTGGAAACCCAAGGAGGGATTGCTCTGAGTCGGATCTGACTCAATGGCAGTGCGTTTGGTTGTTTTGGTTTTAGTGCTACTGTAACAGAAATACCACAAATGGTGGGAGGCTTTAAACACTAGAATTTTATTTTCTTTCAATTCTGGAGGCTGAAAGTTCAAATCAGGGTCTCAGCTGTGTCAGTTCCTTCCTTGTAGGTAGTCCTTGGTATTCTTTGCTTCCTTGGCTTGTAGAAGATTCTCATTTGGCATCTGTCTTCCCATATGTGTGTGTCTCCAAGTCTGTGCTGCTTTTTATATAATTCAGAAGTGATTAGGTTCAGAGTCCACCCTACATTGGTATCACCTCAACTGATTGATAATATAACATTAGCTTGCATTATGGAAGGTGAGTCTGTTATGTTAGATTAGATTACATCTCTAGGCATAGGAGTTAATATTCGAACACACATGCGGGGGAGCACAACTCAATCTATAACATAGAGGTCATTGTGTGGTTAGTTCTTTCTTAATCAATCTTATTAGAAGATAAAAAGAATGAAACTACTGTTTTTTCCCTGATTTCTTGATATGACCAATTGAGGGGAAATTGCACACCTTATTTGAACTCATCTGTCTGTGATTACCTCTTCTTCATGGTTTTTATCTCTCAAATTTCAATCACTGACAGTTCTAAACTCCAGTGTCTGTCTTGTCAGCCTAGTAAGACTGCTACTTTCAGACTTGAACTCCATTCTCCTTGCCAAAAATTGGCATAAGCCTTTCAGGAAAAAAGTGAAGGTGAATGTGGAGGTCATCCTATGTTCATCCCTCTTTTTAGGTGTCATAGAGCCTTATTTATTCTTTCCTGCTTTCTAATAGTTGTTTTGTGTATTTTACGCAGCTTTCAGTCAGAGTTGGAAGATTAGCCCAATATAAGCCACTTCAGTGTGGCTGGAATTGGACGTCTCCCAGTGTTTAATTCCTGTATATCTATTATTTGACGTAATGCTTGGCTCATAAAACTAGGTTGCCCAACCTTCCTTCCAAATGGTGGCTGGGGGGTTTGAACCACCAGCCTCGTGGTTAGCCGTCAAATGCCTTAGGCACTACACCACCAGAGCTCCCTGTTAAATACCTGATAATGTTATTAGAACTGAAAATGAAAATGGAACTAACAATCTAGTTTGCCTCAATATTTTTTTTGCCCCTTATAGTCAAATTGTATGGATATTTTAAGAGAGGGTAGTATGGATTTTCTTTTCTTTTTTTTTCCCTTTCCTTTCCTATAATCATTCATAATTACCCCATTTTGTTGTTTGAGAACTAAAGTCACATGTATGTATGTTCCACTTTAAGAAACTCCTAAATTGCTTCAATAAATTAGAGTCTAATTATTCCTATTATAAAAGAGATTCCATTTATAAATATTATTTGTACAGTATTCCTTTAATAAAAGCTAAATATACTATTTAATTTATAAAAAATTAGATTATTCCTAGAGCACTGTTATTATATAAACTGAAATATAAATTTTATGTTCTTATTTCAATGAGAAAAGGTAAAAAAAGGATATTGGAACTCATGTGATTTGGAAGAAAAATATACAGTATGTTTAGTTAGGAATCATCTACATTTTGTAGCTATCATAGCAGCCTGATATTTAGCTGTTGTGGTTTGAGATTTGATTAATGTGTTCATTTGTGTACTGTTTCAGTTTAAAGGGATTATATTTTCTCTGAGTTCTCACTTAATTCATGTAGTTGCTCTTGGTTATAGCCCCTTCTTCCTGAAAACACATGTATAATATAGCATATGAGTTATGTGATACAGAAAGGTAATTTTATATTTACTCACTTTGAAGTTTCGTTTTTAATCAGTGAAGGTATCTATAGTAAACATACTTGTTCTACTTAAAGTTATTACTTGTCATCTGTGATGTCTTTATATTATATACACCTTGTATGTGACCCTTTCTTTGACATATAACATTTTATTTATACCACCTCTGACCTAATAAAATTGTACCTTTGACCTTATGCACTTGACATCTCAGATAACTTACTCTTGATCTTTGACACTTTTTGTTTTAAGCCTGTTAAACATAATAGGATCCAAGAAGAAAGCTTTTTGTTCTCTATTTTTGTTATAATGTGTCAAATTTTTCTATTTCTTGAGACTTCACAAAAACAACTGTTTTATCTTTGAGTTTTTTCTCTTTCATGATCTTAGTATCCACTTGTTAAAAGTATATGATTTTTATTTTTAAAAAATGGTGCTAGTTTTAAATATGTTCGAAAACTTAATTTTTTATATAATTGTTGGAAAAATAATAAAATATTAGTTTTAGTTAAAACTCTGGTTTCTTCATAGTCCTGTTTTCACACTGTTAAGCCAATGTCAATTTTTCTGTGATTTGTACAAGTGGCATGAAGTATATTTAATCCTATATGGAGATTTTTTTCCCCCATTTTCAGGTCCATATGTTTCTATGTGAGATTCCTTGGCTTTACAAAATGTGTAAATTCTACATACTCTACTTGTTACTTTGTGTACTTAAATATGAAAAAAAATAATTTACATTTGATTCTTGACAAGTATGAGAATTACTTTCATGAATGTTCTTAAGTGAGAATTTATTGGATGTTTACAACCAAGTCTAATTTTACAAAAACCAAATTAGTGTTTCTCCCTGGAAAAATTAAACTAATTAGATGATTGAAGAAGAAATGGTTTTAAATTTGCCAAAACATAAAGACATTACTGTATATAATGAAATCATTTATATAAGCTGACTTCTTTGGCCAAGGTGTGCTTGACATTGAAGTGGAAAGATGCCTCCCAGAATTGATGACAGCCTGGAGAATAATTGATAATTCCTTATAGAATCATTCATTTACTTACCTTGCTTACCTTTATTTGTTGTACACAAATATTTATTCTCTTCTGTCATGCTAGGAAAACATCTCATCTGCCTTTGAAAAGAAAATCAAGTCAAATTAACAAACTAGAAATCATTTATAGTAAATTTTTGTTTTAGCACCAAAATACAATAGGGTTAATAAGTTGTAAGTCAATTTTTTTGTCAACAGTTATAAAACATGGGTGATGGTTGCAAAATATGATTAATGTAGTTGATATTACTAAACTGTACACTTAAAAATGTTGTTATATATATAAATATTACAATTTAGAAAAAGGAAAACAAAGTTTTAAGTCAATTTGAGAAATGATCTAAATGTATCTTACCCTTTCTTATAGAACACAGCTTTCCTAGCTTTCATTTTCTCTTTAGTCATCTCAGAGAATTTAAAAAAAAAAAAAATTGTCATTTTTTTTTTAAATTGTGCTTTGGGTACAAATTTACAAAGCATATCTGTTTTACATTCAACAGTTCATGCACATTTGATTTCACAGTCCCGATTACCATCCCTAATCATAAAAACCTCTCTTCCCCCACTCCTCCCTGTGACTACCCCCTCCCTGTGCCCTTCTTATCTGTGCATTCCAGCTTTCCCTCTGTGTGAATGCTGTCCCTCTGATGTCTCACTGCTGGTTGATCTAAGGGATGCATCTACCTAGAGTAGGTGGGTGCCTCTCCCTGGGGTAGGTATTATACACGCATATAGGTCTTTCTACTGTTGGGCTGAGAGCCAATCAGCACAGAAGTTAGTCCATTTCTAGGCTCTAAGGGTAACCCGGGGCCATAGTCTCAGGGGTTCTACCAGTCTCTAGCCGACCAGTAATTCTGGTCATTTTTGTGTTTTTGTTCCACCTTTTTCCTTTCACTGTATCCAATTTTGATCCTTGTAGTAGTCTGGGAGAATTTTTATAGTTTCTGTGTGTGTGTGCATGTGCATGTGGATCATTATAATGCAATGTGCTTTTCAGTTCCTTTTAGCTAAATTGTGTATTTAAACCTTGCACTACTGAAATGTAGCCGAATATACTTATGTAATGTATTCAGTATATAACACATACACGTAACGTTGCTTGCTAAGTTTTAGAGTTCTTTTAACTTTTGGAATTATTTGGGTGGTAAAAGTTCACTCACATTGTAACTAGGATGTTTAGGAGATATGTAGCTATATACCCATAGCTTACTTCATCTTCATGAGATCCCTCTCATTGGTTCAAGGAAAATTTTAACCAATTAACTAAGTGTTTTACATTTCAGTTTGATCCAGTTATTTAAATAGTTCCTTTAGTATTTAAGGCATCTGACTGCTAACCAGAAGGTTGGCAGTTCAAATCCACCAGCTGCTTCATGGAAGGAAGATCTTCTGTAAAGATTTATTGCCTCAGAAACCCAGTGGTGGTCACTATGAGTTGAAATTGACTTGATGGCAGTGGGTTTGGCTTCATTTTTTGTTAGTACCAAGGAGCTCTGGTGGTGTAGTGGTTAAGGCATTTCACTGCTAATCAAAAGGTTGGTTGTTCAAACCCACCAGCCACTCTGTGGAAGATGGAGCAGTCTGCTTCTATAAAATTTTACAGCCTTGGAAACCCAATGGGGGTCACTATGAGTCAGAGTCGACTCAATGGCAGTGAATGTGGGTGGTTTTTTGTTTGTTTGTTTGTTTCGTTAGTACCCAGCCTCTTTTGAATAAAAATGCTTGGTCCCCATCTGCTTGCTTGTCACCTTAAGATGATATCTATGTGTATTGGAGGAAGAATAGGGTTTACAGGACCCCATGGTGAGGAGCAAATTTGGGGTCTTAGTGAACAATGTCTTCTCTTCTGATTTCTAATGTGAGTCCCTTATTTGCCCGTTCACTTAATGTTCTCCTGACTATCAATCCTGAAGAGTGGCTGGTGAATTCTTAAATCTTAATCTCTTATTTCTACTTGGACAGTGCTCTGGGAGAGTATCAACTGCTTGTTTACCTCTTGCTGTCCTGTCCTTCCCTCAGTTTTCTCTGCCTTCATCTCTCTGGATCTTTGCTATATGTTTTATTCTGGCCCTGGCAGGCCTGCTGGCTCCTGTCACGGGATCTACACCAGGTAGAAACTAAGGGTATCTTGAGAGAGCTAAACCTCAGGGCCTCTCCCTAACCACAAAGCATGGCCATATTGATGTGATTACATACCATGTAGCTCAGGGACAGCTGCAGACAGTCTCTTTTAAGAGTCAAAAAAAGGTAACATTTTTGGCATCATTCTGTCTAGCCTCCTTGGATTACACATTTTCTTAATTTTCTTCCTCCATTTCTAATATATTTTTTGGCTGAAAAAGAATGCAGTTTACTTTCACCACTCCTAAATATTATTCTCTTTCCTCCCTTCTGTAACCACATAACTATCCCTTATGGTTAGAAAAGAAACATTCCCCACACTCTGGAGTTACTATAATTTGAATCCTCTAGGCTTGACATACTAAAAGACAAGAATAAATAAATTGATAAAATCTCTTTAGGATAGTAGCTTGGCTTATAAGCCTCTTGTCTTGCTCCATATATCTGCTTTGCATATCTACTTGATTATCCTTTTTCCTTCATGTATTTTAGAACAAATTCTAACAACTGGACTGAGTGGGCAAAGGCAAAATAGAATAATTTTTGAAATATTACTCCACTTATACCTGTCTGGCATAATTCTTCTGGTATTACATTACCATTGCACTTTTCATTGCTAATCATCCTAGTCACTTTTCCATGTTTGTTACATTTTTTAAAAAATAAGATTTAGTTTTGGAAATATTGTTCATTTTAATCAGTGATTCAAAACTCGAAACCTAAAGAACTAAAACATTCTTATGATATATGTGAGTGGGTTGATAAGTTTCAACTACTTATATTTCCTTTCCATGAATCTTTTCTTTAAAACACTTCCTTTATCATAAATTGCAATTTGAAATAGGTAATGAATACATGCAGGCCTTAAAGTCCTGTCTATTCTTTGGCTGAAAATTGAGCCATGGGGGTGAGTTCAGTTCCAGGTTGAAGGATGTCTACATGACATAGTCTCAGGGGTTCTGCCAGTCTCTATAAGACCAATAATACAGGTATTTTTATTATTTTGAGTTTTGTGTCACATTTTTCTCCCACTCTATCCAGGATCTCCTCTTGTGATTGCTTTCAGAGCTGTCAGCAAAGGTAGCCGGGTACCATGTAGTTCTCGTCTCATGGTTGTGGAGGTTGGGGCTCATGCGATCCCTCAGTCCTTTGGACTAATTGCTTCCTTGCACCTTTGATTTTCTTCACTCTCTAGATGGGGGAGACCAGTAGTTGTGCCTTAGGTGGCTGCTTGCAAGCTTTTCAGATTCCAGTTGCTGCTCACCAAAGTAAGGTGTAGAACATTGTCTTTGTGGACTATGTTATGCCAGTTGACCTTAATGTCCCCCAACACTATGATCCTGAGTCCCCAGGCCCAGTGACTCATTCCCTTAAGGTGCTTGGTTATGGCTAAGAAGTTTTCATAACCTTGCCCCTTGTATGCTCTACTATATTCATGGATATACTTGCAGCACATACACATACATATGTAGAAATATCCTCTGTCACACCTGTATATATTCATGGGTGTGGTCCCATATGCCTTCCTACCCCTGTTCAGTTTGGGTGTCTGTGTATCCACTCATAGATTATTGTTATTACTGTCATTGCAGAATTGTGTATGTAATAGCATTTACCTTTGTGGCCTTTAAGTTTTGTGTTCCTCTCAGCGTCTTCCTTTGCCTTGACCATTATGTACTGACCTCCCTTATTGTATATCGTCTTTTCCTTTACCCAAGTTAATATGTGTCTACTCTCTAATTAGTGATTTATCCCCCTTCCCCTCCTACCTCTGGTATCTTTCAAAAACTGTTTTTTTCTGTGTGTAAACCTTTTTTTGACTTGTTTTACAGTATGGTGGTCATACAATATTTGCCGTTTTGTGATTAACTAATTTCACTCAGCATAACGTCCTCTAGGTTCATCCATGTTATGAAGTGTTTCTCAGATTCATCATTATTCTTTAACATTGCACAGTAATCCATTCTGTGTAGGTACCAGAATTTATTTATCCATTCATATGTTGATAGACACTTAGGTTCTTTCCATCTTTTTGCTATCGTGAATAATGCTATTGTGAACATGGGTGTGTATACATCTATTGTGTTACAGTTCTGATTTCTTTAGAATATATACCGAGTAGTGGAATTGCTGGGAGCTCTGGTAGCATAGTGCCTAAGGCACTTGACTGCTCACCAGAAGGCTGGCGGTTCAAACCCACCAGCCACTCCTCGGAAGGAAGGTTGGGCAATCCTACTTCTGTAGTGATACTGCCTTGGAAACCCAAGGAGGGGTTGCTATGAGTCGGGGCTGACTCAACGGCAAACAACAACAACAACAACAAGTGGAATTGCTAGTCATGTATTTCTATTTCCTCCTTTTAGAGGAAGCACCATATTGTTTTCCACAGTGGTTGTACCATTTTACATTCCCACCGGCAGTTTGTGAGCATTCCAGTCTCTCCACACCCTTTATAGCATTTATTATTTTCTTTCTTTCTTTCTTTTTTAATTTTGCTATTAATGCTGGAGTGAGATTGTATCTTGTTGTTTTGATTTGCTCTGGTGGCATAGTGCCTAAAAGACATTTGACTGCTAACCAGAAGGCTGGTGGTTCAAACCTACCAGCCACTCCTTGGAAGGAAGGTTGGGCAATCTACTTCCATAGTGATACTGCCTCAGAAACCCAAGGAGGGGTCTTTATGAGTCAGATCTGACTCAACAGCAGTGGGTTGGGTTGGGTTTAATGGCTAATGAAGGAGCTTTGGTGGTGTGGTGGTTAAAACATTCAGCTGCTAACCAAAAGGCCAGTGGTTCAAACCACCAGCCACCCCACAGGAGAAAGATGAGGCAATCTTCTTCCATAAAGATTTCCAGCCTTGGAAACCCTATGGGATAGTTCTACTCTGTCCTAAAGGTTCGCTATGGGTCAGAATCAACTTGATGACAATAGATTAATGGCTGATGATCACAGCATTTTTTCATGTGTTTGTTAGCCTCCAGAATGTCTTCTTTGGTGAGTGTCTGTTCATATTCTCTGCCCTTTTTAATTGGATTGATTGTCTTTTTATTACTGAGGTGTTAATGTTTTCTATTAACTTGGGAAATTAGTCACTTGTCCAATATGTCATTGCCAAAATTTTTTCCCAGTCTGTTGGTGCTCTTTTAACTCTCTTGGTGAAGTCTTTTGGTGTGCACAAATGTGTAATTTTTAGGAGGCCCCGGTCATCTAGTTTATCTTCTGCTATTTGTGCATTTTTAGTTACATTCGACAGTGTATTTATGCCGTGTATTAGGGCTCCAAAGTTCGTTCTATTTTTGATTTGATTGTCTTTATAATTTTAGGTTTTACATTTAGGTCACTGATCCATCTTGAGTAGCTTTTGCATATGATGAGTGTGGTAGTTCAGTTTGTGTGTCAACTTGGCTGGGCCTGGTTGAGTGGCTGGGCAGCTGGATGTAGTATTCACCATGATGAGACTGTTAATAACTCCATGGTGGAATCTACTGTGAGCAGCTGAGTAGCTGCCTTAGGAAACGTGGTCTGCTTCCTATATATAAGGAGAAGCCTTGGGCAATTGTCTCTAGCTTATGGCACATTTGAACCCTGCATGTAGCTGTGTGGTTGTTCAGCAGCCTACCATGCTCTGCCGACCTAGGGACTTTCAATGGACATGGATTAATGGCCTGCTGTGTGGTTTGGTAATATCGGGACTGTGCTTTGTTACTTGTCAATCTTGGGTTTGTCAGCTTCAGCAGCCAGCAGCTGAGTGAAGAAAAGCCTTCAGCTTTGTGGGCTGGGAGCAGGAGGCAGAGCTGAAGCCCAAGGTTAAGGGGCTTTCACCAGCCCCTGTAGGCTGGTGCTTTGAACTTGGACTTAAAGCCTCCAAATTGTAAAAATAAACTCCTGTTTGTTAAAACCATCCCATTTGTGTATCTTCTGTTAAAGCAGCACTGGGTAACCAAAACAATGAGAGAGATGAATCCTGTTTCATTTTTCTGCAAATGGATATCCAGTTTTGCCAGCACCATTTGTTAAAGACACAATCTCTTTCCCTTTTAATGAGTTTTAGCCCTTTGTCAAAGATCAGCTGCCATAAGTGGATGAATTTACTTCTGGGTTCTCAGTTCTCACCTTGGTCTATGTATCTGTCAGAGTATCAGTATCAGGTTGTTTTGACTACACTGGCTGTACAGTAGCTTTTGAGATCAGCAAGTGTAAGGTCACCTACTTTGTTCTTCTTTTATACTGCTTTGCTTATCCGAGGTTGCTTTCCTTTCCGTATGAAGTTCATCATTAGTTTATCCCATTTCTTTAAAGATGTTAATGGACCTGGATCTTATTTTTTTTATATTATAGATTTTATTTTATCTGAAGATCGCTTTGGGTAGTATTGACGTTTTCAAAATGTTAAATCTTTCGATCCATGAGCATGCTAGAATTTTCCCATTTATGTAGGTCTCTTTTGGTTTCTTGCAGTAGTGTTTTGTAGTTTTCTTTATATAGGTCTTTTGTGTATCTGGTTAGATTTATTCCTCAGAACTTCATACTTTGGGTGGCTCTTAAAAATGGTATTATTTTCATTATTTCCTTTTCAGAATTCTCTTTTTTAGTTTAGAGAAACTTGACTGATTTTTGTATGTTTATCTTATACCTTGCCACTTTGCTGAATCCTCCTATTAGTTCCTGTAGTTTTCTTATTGGGACTCTGGGATTTTCTACATATTGGATCATTATCATCTGCAAATAGAAATAGTTTTACTTCTTCTTTGCCAATTTATTTCCCTTTCTTTCTTTATTCCTCTGGCTAGGATTTCTAGTACCATATTTAAAAGAAGTGGTGATAAAGGGCATTCTTGTCTGGTTGACATTCACAAGGAGAATGTTTTCAGTGTCTCTCCCTTGAGATTAATGTTGGTTGTTGGTTTTGTGTATATGCTCTCAATTATGTTGAGGAATTTCCTTTCTATTCCTATTTTGCTGAGTGTTTTTAATCAAGAATGGGTGGTGAATTTTGTAAAATGCCTTTTCTGTATCAATCGATTTAATAATATGATTCTTTTTCCTTGTTTTATTTATGTGGTAGATTATGTTGATTTTTTTCCCCCTGATATTTAGCCATTGTTACATACCTGGTACAATCTCACTTTATCATGACATTTTATTTTTTTGATATGTTGTTGCATTCTGTTGCCTAGGGATATTTGTCTGTAATTTTGTTTTTTAGTGATGTCTTTGCCAGGGTTTGGCATTCTATAGAATAAGTTTGGGAGTATTCCATACATTTCTATGTTATGGAATAGTTTGAGTAGAATTGGTGTTAACTCTCTTCTGAATGTTTGATAGAGAAAGCCAGAACTTTTGTTGGGCTTTTTTTTTTTTTTTTTTTTAAATGACCGACTCAGTTTTTTTCTTTTGTTATAGGTCTGTTCAAAGTTTCTACCTCATTCTGGGTTAGTTTAGGTAGATACTGTGTTTCTAGAAATGTTTCCATTTCTTCTAGATTTTCAAATTTGTTAGAGTACCTTCTCGTAGTAATTCATTATTACTGTTTTTATCTTGGTTGTATTGTGACATAGGCTATTTCATTTCTTATTCATGTTATTTGCATCTTCTCTTTTTCACCTTTGTTAACTTTGCCAGTGGTTTGTCAGTTTGTTAATCCTTTGAAATAACCAAATTCTAGTCTTGTTGCTCTTTCTATTGTTTTTCTGTTTCATTTGTTTGTGCTCACATCTTTATTATTTTTTTTTTCTCTTATTAACTGTTGGATTTTTTTTTTTTTTTTTTTCCTGTTCTTTCCTAATTGTTGGAGATTTTTGGTTAAGGTATTGGTTAGGCTCTTTTTCTTTTTTGATGTGTGGATGTGTACTTATAAATTGTCTTCTGAGCACTGTTATTGCTGTGTCCTAAAGCTTTTGGTATGTTGGTTTTCATTTCATTTGATTGAAAGAATTATTTTATTTCATTTTGTCTTTCTTGTGTTACCCATTAGTTTTTAAGTAGGGTGTTATTCAGTTTCCACTTATTTGACTTTTTTTCCATTGATCTTTGTGTTGTTAATTTCTAATTTTATAGTATTGGATTTGAGAACATTCTTTGTGGTATTTTGATTTTTTAAAATTTATATAGGCTTGCTTCGTGGCCTAACATATAGTCTATTCTGGAGAACGTTCCATGTACACTAGAAAAGGATATTATTGGGGTGTTGTTGGGTGGAGTGTGTATGAGCTCTATTTGGTGTAGATTGTGTTGTTTAGATCTTCTGTATCTGTGTTGAATTTCTTTCTAGTTGCTCTGGATATAGAAAAGTGGTATTTTAAAGTATTAAGGTCTCCTACTTTTATTGTGTAGTTGTTTATTTCTCTTTTTAAGTGTGTTAACATTTGAGTCATGTGTTTTGAGGCTCTTTCATTGAGTGTGTAGGTATTTATTGTGGGTATGTCCTTTTGGTGGATTGATCCTTTAATGATTATATGATGTCCCTCCTTGTCCCTTTTGCTGGTTTTTGCATTAAAGTCTATTTTATCAGAAATTAATATTGCCTCTCCTGCTCATTTTTGATTGCCATTTGTTCAATATATGTTTTTATGCCTTTTGATTTTTTGAGTTCATTTTGTTTGCAAATTTTCTTATCATTTCTTTCATAGCTGTTCTTTTAGTGTTTACTGAGTGTTAATAATTTTCTTCTTTTTTATTTTAGTAAGAAGGTTTATTAATTTTCTTTGAGGTTACCCTGTAATTTATGGTTATCTTCCCAAGTTTAAAATGGTCTACTTTGATAGCATCTTGACTTGATAGCATCCTCTCCATTTGGAAGTTCTGTAACTATATCATTTATTCCCTCTTTATGCTTTGTAGTTGTCATCATTTACAAATTGACATCTCTGGTTCCCTATTTTCAGTCTTGTAGGTTTATTTTCTTTTTGATGTTTACATGTTTATTGATTTCTCAGTGATGTTGTGCATCCTGGCCTCAGGTTGTTGTCTGCTGTTGTTGGTTCTCTGTCCAAAGGACTCCATTTAACATCTATCATAAGATTGATCTGGTGCTTATGAATTCCTTTAGTTTCTGTTTATCTGGGAATGTCCAAATTGCACTATTGTATTTGAAGGACTGTTTTGCTGGATATATAATTCTTGATTGGCAATTTTTTTCTTTCAGAGTTTTAAAATCATCCCATTACCTTCTCACCTGCATGGTTTCTTCCAGTAAATCAGAACTTACTCTTCTTGGTTCTCCTTTGTAGGTAACTTTTTGTTTTCCCAAACTGCTTTCAGGATTCTTTCTATATCTTTTTTTTTTTGTTTTTTTTTTGGAAAGTTTGATTATGATATGTCTTGGTGATTTTCTTTTATCTTATTTGGGTTTCATTGAGCTTTTTGAATATCTTATCATATTTCATGATATTAGGGAAGTTTTCTTCCAGCAAATCTTCAGCAGTTTTTCTCTCCTTTTTCTTTCTTTTTCTTCTTTTGTCTCTTCTTGTTCTGCAATTCCCATCACACATAACTTATTCTTCTTGATGGTGTCTCATAAAATTCTTAAGCTTTCTTCATTATCTTTCATTCTTTTTTTAATATTAAGAGATATGTCTTCAGTTTTCCTAATTCTCTCTTCCATTGATTCATTTCTACTCTTTGTCCTTCCAATACATTACATATTTCTGAAACTTTAATATTACTCTTCTGGGTGTCTATTTGCTGTTTATATATGGTTTCTAGTTTTCTATTTATTTTTCAGTTTGTTCTTGCATTTTTTTTTTTTTTTAATTCCTCTAGAGTTTTGGCTTGATTTTGTGTGTGCTGTTCTTGAGCTTTTTCTCAATCCATTGAAGATACTGAAATACAATTATTTTGAATTTCTTATCTGTAATTCCAATAGCATTTCGTCCTCTAGAATAATTTTCTGGTCCCATATTTCCTGTTTCTTTGTGTGTGTGATTTTTAGGTTGTCAGTAGTCTCTGAGACATTGTGGTATTATTGTATATGGTGGTGTAGTGCCTAAGGCATTTGACTACTAACCAGAAGGCTGGCAGTTCAAACCCATCAGCCACTCCTTGGAAGGAAGACTAGGCAATCTACTTCTGTAGAGATACTACTCCGGAAACCCAAGGAGGGGTCACTGTGAGTCAGATTCGACTCCATAGCAGTGAGTTTGGTTTTTGGTTTTATATGTTGATTTTCTTTACTTTGTTGTTTTTATTATTTTGTTTTAATATATCCAGGCAACAGGGCTTTAATACTTTGGTCCCTAGTTTTGCAGTAGTATGACATTCATCACCTGTCTCCAGGTCGTTCTGGTAGTGGGTGGGAGTGTGTACATCCGTCTTTGATCACTGGTTTTGTTGAGTAGTTGAGGGTAGGCTGGGCTGGTGTTGACTATCATCTGTCATCAATGCTGTGGTGCTGGAGCAGGAGATGTCAGTCACTCTGTGGGTTGGGCAGAAGGTGTGGAAGGTATGGCTTGATAGTGTCAATGGCTTCTGACTGCTGGAGACAAAAAAGGTGGAAGGAAAAAGGTAGAAGAAAAAAACAAAAGAAAAAATAAGAGGGAGGAAGAAGGAAGTTCTAAAAAGAGATAAAAAGAAAGGGGAAGAAAAGTGGCACAGCTGCCGAACATGGCTGTGGCAGAAATGTAGCACTCACTCCATGGGAGTGCATACAACCATTTGCTGAGGGGCAGGCGCAAACACTATGGAATGCAGAGGTGGTATGGGCGGGACCCACTCTGCAGGATAAAAAAAAAAAAAGGTAAGGAAGAGGAAGAGAAAAAAGAAAAGAAAAATAAATAATAGGTAGGAGAACTAAGAAGAAAGATAAAGAGAGAAAAGAAAAAGAGATAGAGAAAAAAAGGAGTAGTGGTATAGTACTAGCACAAGCATTAGCCACCAAAAATGGCTAGAGTTGGAATACAGAGCTGACTCTATACGAGTGCACACTACCATCTTTGGTGGAGTAGAGGTGGGCATTGCTGACCACAGAGACAGCTGGGGGAGGACACCCACTCCACATAATCAGAAAAAAAAAAAAAAAAAAAGTCAGAGGTTTTGGCATGAGGAAGAGGAAGAAAAAAAGAAATAAGGGGAAGGAAGACGGACAAACTAAGAAGAAAAAAAAGCGGCATAGTACTGGCAAAAGCATTTGCTGGCAAGCATGGGTACAGCAGGAATGCAGTATTCACTCCACAGGGGGGTGTACCACTGATTGTGGAGGGGCAAGGGTGAGCACAGCTTATCACAGAGGCGGTAGGGGTCAGGTCTCCTTTACAGTCACTGATCACTGTGGGTGCTGGCACAGATAATGGTGCTCATTATCTGGTTCTTGCCCCAATCAGAATACCCCTTGCAGTAATTCACAATGGCTGGGCTATGCCAGTTGGCAGTTCACTGCTCCATATGTCTCATTCACTATTTTTGTGAAGTCTCTTCTCTCCCTCTAGTCAGTATTTCATCTATTTCTTTATCTTTCCTTTGAAGCTCTGGGTTCTAAGATTGTCATCTGTATCCATTTCCTTTGATTTCTAGAATCTTTGTTGTAAAGGGTCTGGATTGTATATCTGCCTAATCCATCGTTTTGTATCCTCCTCTTAATTTTACTTTTTAATGACAGTGAAATATTCCTCTTTTCTATTTAATGCTCTTGTGCTTGAATCTCATTTTTCTCTGATGTTAATATTACAAGTCCAATTTTGGTTAGTATTTGCCAGATACATCCTTTCAGTTTTCCTTGTATTAGCAGAAATTCTCAATCTTAACAGTCAAATTTATTATTATGATATAACACTCTTTACCACTTATAATATTCTTTGATTTGAAATCTACTCTTTATGATACTAATGTAGCCACTCCAGCTTTCTTTTGTCTAGTGTTAGAATGGTATATATTTTTCTATTCTTTTACTTTTAACCTATTTCTGTCTTTATCTTTAAAATTCTTATAGGCAGACTATAGTTGTACCTTGCTTTTTTTATTAAAAAAAAAAAAAAAGCCATTCTGACAATTTTGGCCTTTTGATTGGAATATTTAAATCATTTACATTTAATGTGATACTGATATGATCACAGTAAGTTTTTTATTTGTCCCATCTGTGTTTTGTTCCTTTTTTCTTCTTTATGCCCTCTTTTAGAGGACTATTTTTTAAAAATTTTATTGTAATTTGAGTGAAAATTTACAGAGCAAATTTATTTTCCATGTAGCAGTTTACATACACTTTGTCTCATGACACTGACTGTAATCTCCCACAATGCAACATCTCTCCTCCCACTTCCTCCCCATAGTCACCTCTTCCCTGTGTCCTTCCCTCCCATGCACTCCTGGCCCCAAGCTGTCTTCCTGTATTCACACCCTTTCTATTCTCCCATGATGGATCTCTCCAAGGAGTGTATCTATCTAATATAAATGTTCAGCTCATATGTTTGTCTTTTGTTTGGCTGGAAGCCACAGGATCGGGTTCAATTCCAAACTTGAAGGGCAGCTAGGAGCCCTACTCTCTCAGTGGTTTGTTTCACCAGGCTCTATCAGACCAGCAAATCTGGTCCCTTTATTTGTTTTCTAATGATTTTGAGTTTTGTTCCACATTGTTCTCCCACTCTATCTAGGATCTCCTACATAGATCCCTGTCCGAGTGGTTGACAGTGGTAGCCAGGCACCATCTAATTCTTCTGGTCTCATAGTCATATAGGCTGAGAATTGCATGGTATACCAGTTCCTTGGACTAATTGTTTCCATGTGTCTTTTTTGCTCTGGATGAGGGGAGACCCATCGTTGCATCTAGATGGCCACTTGCAGGCTTTTAAGATCCCATTTGCTACTCGCCAAAGTAGAATGTGTAACGAAATTTTGGTGTAGTATGTTATGCCAATTGAGCTTGATGTGGAGGACTACTTTTTATGATTCCGTTTTTCACCTTTGTTTTCCGATTAGCTGTCTCTTTGATTTGTTATTTAATGGTTCTTTAGGGTTTTTAATATACATCCTTAAGTTATTACAGTCTTCCTTCAAGGGAACCTATACTATCTTGTGTATAGTATAAGAACTTTACACATAAGTATACTTTCCCTTGCCTCATCCAACCTTTATGTGATTGTTGTCATGCATTTTGCTTTTACATATGTTATAAACTCCACCATACAGTTTATTTAAACAGTCAGTTATCTTTTAAAGAAATATAAATAATAATATAAAATTTTGTACATTTCCCAATGTAGTTTCAGTTTCAGGTGTTCTTCATTACCTTCTGTAGATCCAGATTTGCATGTGATATTATTTTTCTTTTGTCTAAAGGCACCCTTTAATAGTTCTTATTGTATGAATCTGTTGGTTATGATTTTGTTTTTTCGTTTAGGTGTCTTAAAACATCTTTATTTTGCCTTCACATGCCCCCCCCCCTTGGCTTCAACAAACAAATTTATTTTCTCACAGTTTAGGAGGCTACAAATCCAAAATTTAGGTTGCCAATCTCTTTCTTTGCCTTAATTTTTGAAAGACATTTTTGCTGGTTATAGAATTTAAGTTGGTAGGTTTTTTTTTTTAAAAAAAGCATTTTAAGGAAAATGCAAGGTTTCTCACATGCCTCATTTCCAATGAGAAATCTGTTGACATGCTTATTTTTAATCCCTTTGTTCATAATTAATCATGAGGAGAGGATAGTTTTCATGGCATGAGGTTCCTATGAAAATAGGAGAAGATAGGATCCAGAGTACAGTTGGAAGAACTGGGAGGTATGTTCTCCACTGAAATAGGAAGAGAAAGGGAATAGGTGGTGGCAGGTTTGTTAGTTGGTGTATTTGGTAAGAGGAAGATAAGGCATACTCTTTTAATGGCTTATTCATTTTCCAGTCAACTGGAAAACATGTTTATACATTGTGATTGAAGTAGAAGACCTAAGGAGAATGGATATGATTTAACCTAGTTATTATGTAAAGTATGAAAACAAACCAACTGAAAACCATTGTCAGATGGCTAGGCCAGGTTGAGGGCCTAGTTGATGATGGCAATCATGACTTTATAGTGGCACTGGTCCCATTTGGGCTTTTTTTTTTTTTTAATTTATTAGGATTTGGGTGAAGATTTACAGAGTAAATTCACTTTTCATACAGCAGTTCACATATACTTTGTCTCATGTCATTGACCAAAATTTACAATGCAGCACCATTTGGGCTTTTTCTTACAGCATTACCTACCTCATGCAAATGTGGAATTTTTTCAAGAAGATATGAAGAGAGAGACTACAGAAAGTTTACAGTATTAATAAGAGTATAATTGTGTCATGTGGGCTCTTACTCTGAGGACTAAGAGAACTGGGTGGGAGGTAGGTAGATTGGAGTAAAATAGTAGGTAGGGTCAGTGGACTCAAGGTCATTCTGTTCCAGGTACCAAAAGAAATCTAGATATATTAACATAGCACCATGAAACCTTAGTGTATATGTGATTTTTAGTATAATAATTTTCACATGTATATTTTTTCTCAAATATATAAAAGGTAATAGGCTTAAAGAGAATGTTACTCTAGTGCTCTTTAATATGACATGAAGCTGCTTACTCCCTTGAGCCTTGTCACCTAAGACCATCAAAGCTACTCACAACTGATGAGTTCTGGCTCTGCCTCTGAGCTTGTCTTCCTTTTGATCTTAGATTAAAAGGGTAATGTTATTTTTGACATATGGTAGTATTAATACTGTAATATTATTGAAATGATTTCTAAGAATGATGCTTGGTAGTAATTCAAGTTGCTGTATTTGAAATCTGAGAATTCTGAGAAAACACCCTCTGTTACAAGGCTTGGTTCAATATAACGGAACACTTTTCTGTTTTAGTATTGAGTTCAAGCCTTTCTTCGTCTTCACAGCATGATAAATTAATAAGCTTGTTGAACTCTGGGCTTCTCTTTGAGTCATCTGTTAAACCTCAGATTAGATCAGAAAGGAGCATCAGAATCTACAAAAGAAGACTTTACCTCATTCATCATTTCCATCTACCAGAAAATGGATGGAGTATTTGTAATTGTCACTGAGTGGCAGGAGGACAGATGGTAGACTGTCACTCTTATCAGAAGATGGCTTTTTTCTCTTTTGCATGGTGTCTGTTTCACAGTATTTCATTATCTACTTTTTCCTCATCTGTCAGTTTAAACAATCTAATACACAGATTGTAATTCATTAAAATATATGTATGTAAGTCTATTCCACACCTGTAGGAAGGGATCTTGGCAGAGTTCAATCTTTTGTGTAATTAAAATGTTCTTTCTGGTATAAAAAGTTGTCATTGTCATATGTATTTAATTTTTTTAAATGATGCTGCCACAAAGGGCATTGTTTTGGTAAAAAGCATTGCATTTTAGATTTTTTTAAGCTTACTGTTTGGTAACATTTAAAATTTTATTGAAATACAATGGAGTTCTCAAACTTTTATTTTATTTTTGCATATATTTCTTGAGTCCTCCTGGTGCACTATATACTAAGTCAAGTACGGGAAACATAGGTAAGATCAAAATAATAGTTTTCTATCTACACATTGACCAGGTTCTTTTGACTCAGATCTTCATATGAGTAAAACTCTGACACTTAGAGTAGGTATCATAAGCCCTTGGCACATAGTAGGTGTTGGTTAAATGTTAATACATTGAGCTAAAGCTGTAATTTATTGTGTTCAATATACTGTATCTGTGAGTATGGTATTCAAAATACATGGTAAAGTATTGTCTAAAAATGTCAAGCTGTTTTTAGTTTTGAGTATTCCTTTATTTTTTTTCCTTCTTCCATCTGTTTCTCCCTGTTTTTTTTTTTTTTTTTTTTCCTCTTTTTTGCTTCCCAGACATCTTCTTCTCTTTTCTGCCCTTCGGCTTCCTCCCCACCTCTCACTTTTTAACCATAATCATCATCCAGAGCAATAAGAAATAAAAGTTACAAGCACCCTTCCTCTCAAAGGATTATTTCCTTTGATGTATGACATTATATGAAATGTGTTTATTCTAAGGCAATGTTTGGGAGACCTCTAAAAATGGCAGTTTAATTAAGTCCTACATTGTATCATTTATATTTTTTTGCCTTATTCTATTTATAGAACTTTGACATTCTTTCACAAAGATCATGAACCTGTCTATGTTTAATTTTTTTCATGTCTCTTTTTAAAAATAAAGAAGTATGGGAACCTTTAGGGGAACTCTGATAGAATATCAAGGTCATAAACCTCAATGTGAATTATTTCATTTAATATAGTAAATTATGTTAGAAAGGCCAGAGCTTTGGTCTAGTATGCCATAAAAAGTAATTAAAAGAATAAAAAGGGTATAAACTTTGATGAGATCATGTCTGCATAGGTATTAGTTTCCTTACATAAGTTATTAGTATTCCATATTGTAGCAATGTTGTTTAAATAAGAATTCATGTATGGCTTAAAAACTAGATGTAAGATATTCGTGTGTGTATGGAATTAACCATCATTATAAAGGTAGAGAACCCCTCAATGAGATGGATTGACACAACAGCCACAACAGTGCACTGACTCGGATATGCCAACAATCATGAAGGTGGCACAAGACTGTGCAGTGTTTCTTTCTGTTATACGTAAAGTAGCCATGAGTCATGGCAGCTAACTAACAACAACAAAAATTAGCTTTTAGACTTGGTACATCGATTTTTAGAATGTAGAGAAGGAGAAGGTCTTTAGAATTCATTATCTAATCCCTTTATTTTAAATGAGGAAACTGAGGTCTGAAGAAGTCAGTCGTGAGTTTCAGGATTTATCCTGGTACAGATCTTTTGACTCAAAGTTCACTGTTGTTCCTACTGCATCAACCTGCTTTTCCATGCCTTAAGGAAAATCTGTTTCCTGTCAATGCTTATTTAGAATTAGCAATATCAAACAGAATAGCAAACTAAAACTCAGTTCTGACTTACTAGTGGGAGAGTAAGACTTGCATTGAGCAGGATTCAGTGACACTAGGAATTGTATTTTTAAATTATATTAGGATGGAAGGGGGTCCAGGGAACTTTCAGGAAGATTTTTCAGTCTTAATTGATTTGCATTTTGAAAATGAGTAAGTAAATCATAGATATGGTATTTCAAAGAGTGTATCTTGTTTTTACTTATGCTGTTGTTGTTGTTGTTATGTGCCGTCAAGTCAGCCCTGACTCATAGCGACCCCTCCTTGGGTTTCCAAGGCAGTATCACTACAGAAGTAGGATTGCCCAACCTTCCTTCCGAGGAGTGGCTGGTGGGTTTGAACCGCCAGCCGTCTGGTTAGCAGGCAAGTGTCTTAGCCACTATGCTACCAGAGCTCCTTAGAATTGTGAGTAGATTAAAAAAAATGAATATATTTTTATGCAGTTATGCTCATTAAGAACTTTATGCAGATTGCTCCATTTCTTTTAAAGAGCTTACTTTCTAAGTTACTTTGAGAATCCTCAATTCCTTGCATTTTTTTAGAGCATTAATTTTATAATAATTAAAATATCAATATTTGTTCCTGAGGAAAATTTCAAGTACAAAAATAGTAATACCCACTGTTAACATTTTGATCTAATTATTTTCTACTCTTTATGTGTTGTTGTTGTTCATGTTATGTGCCCTTGAGTTGGACCTGACTTAGAGCGACCCCTCCTTAGGTTTCTGAGGCAGTATCACTACGGAAGTAGATTGCCAACCTTCCTTTCGAGGAATGGTTAGTGGGTTTGAACCGCCAGCCTTCTGGTTTGCAGTCTTAGGCACTGCGCTACCAGAGTTCTACTCTTTATATATGAACGTATAAATCTTACACATTTATTTAGGGAGCCCTGATGGCACAGTGGATAAGGCATCTGGGAGCTAACCAGAAGTTCGGTGGTTCAAACCCACCAGCTGCTCCACGGAAGGAAAATAAGGCAATCTGCTTCTGTAAAGATTTATAGCCTTGAAAACCCTATGGTTAATTAATATACAGTGAACATTTTAATATCACTGATATTGTTAAAAATTTTTCATATCTGCGTAGCATTCATCTAAATGTATTTGCTATAATTTATGCAGTCAATTCTCTATTGCTGATATTTTGTTATAAACCTCATTGCAGTAAATATCTCTGTAGAGGAACTACTTCATAACTATTTCTTTCTGGTAACTTTGCAGAAGTTATTCATTTAAATATTCAGGAAAATTATTCATTTAAATTAATTTTTTCAAACTGAATATTTTGAAAAAATTAAGTAGATTGGGTTGTGAGACTAATGGAACTGTTAGGAAATGGGCCAGCCAGCCCTACCTGCATCACTTCATTAGCATAACTAGTAAACTATGTAGTCATGGTATAGTCTGAAACCCTTACAGATAACAAAACACTTCACTATCTGGGGAAATTCCAAAGTTGTAGAACATCTCTTTCAGGAACCAAGGACAAAAACCAAATTCTTTGGATAAAGTTAATTGTAAACTCCACAAAAGCTTTCATGATATTAATGAAAATACGATTATTAATTATACTGTATCATACCCAAAAGTGCATCATTTTTATTATCAAAAGCTGATGTCTCTTATAAAAAGAAAAAACAATACAAACCACAATAAGCAAATAAATAAAAAATTGAAGTATGTTTATAGAAAAGAAGATCAAAGACATACTGTAAGTCACAGAAGACAAAATACAAGCAAATGGTCAAGCAGAGAAATGCCAGTTTTTCAGATATTAGATTGAGAGATTTAAAAAAAGAAATAACAAACGAGGTGCTGGGAAGCTGCTTGTGGACAGACATAGTTATTTTCCATTTTGGTTATTCAATTTGGAAATACTTATCAAAAGCCTTAAAAATATTTGTGATCTGTGACCCAGGAATTTCATTTTTTAAAAATATATTTTATTGAAATATAATTTATGTACAATGAAATACATGAATGGATCAATGCTCCCCCCCCCCATTTTACCAGAAGTCCAGGAATTTTTGTGATTTAATCCTGAGGAAATACTTGACTTTGCTTTTAAAAGTTTTAATTATAGGAATATTTGGTACACTGTTATTTATTTTATTGAGAATATAGATATTCCCCAAATATCTTAACAATAGGCATTAGTAAAATTGGGTATATTCTTGAAATGGTATACTTTACAGCTCCTAGATTCCGTTATAGAATATCATTTCATGGTCTGAATATATATGGATAATACTAAATGAAAAAAGGAGAGAGGTGGTGGGTGCTTTGGAAGGAACAGTTGGTGAAAGGGCTGGAGGGAGGCAGCATGTCTGGCCTTGCAGTAATAGGCCTTGGGTTACTGCTGGTAATCCTGCCTTCCCCTTGTAGGGTTAGAG
>NW_006921820.1:514025-522905 GCF_000298275.1 Orycteropus afer afer | reverse complement strand
GGAAGCGAGAATGGCCAGACTTCGTCTCACCTATTTTGGTCATGTTGTCAGAAGGGACCATTCCCTGGAGAAGGATGTCATGCTTGGTAAGATGGAGGGTTGACGAAAGAGAGGAAGGCCTTCAACGAGATGGATTGACATGGTGGCTGTGATGACGGGCTCAAGTATAGCAGGGATCATGGAGCTGGCGTGGGATCAGGCAGTGTTTCGTTCTGCTATGCATGGGGTCACTATGAGTCGGAGAGGACTCGACGGCACCTAATAACAACAACAACACACCTTATTGTATGGTCCCACCCTCACAAGGGTGCCTTGTACTTTATTTACATTATTCACTAGATGTCCAGTCATCTTGTTCGGCCATATGCACCTTACATTTGCATAGTTGCACCCATTCATTTGATGAGAGTTACAAAGACCATGGCTAGAAAAGCCATACAGAGTAATCCACTGTTCCATAATAATGAACATACATTGATTTTGAATTAAGAAAAAAGTTACTCTACTGCTATCGAGTCGGATCTGATGCATAGTGACCCCTCCTTGGGTTTCCAAGCTAGTATCGCTACAGAGTGAGACTGCCCAGTCTTCCTTCCAAGGAGCAGCTGGTGGGTTTGAACCTCCAGGCTTCTGGTTAGCAGTCAAATGACTTAGACAATTGTTTTCAGTTTTGAGATTTTTAAAACAACAGTAGTGTGAATAATTGATGTGTGTTTGTCTCTCTGTACATGTGCTTTTTTTAGAAGATGTGAAGATGTGATTCTTGATAGTTCTGAATAGAGTCCAAATGTTTCTGTATCATGGCTAGAGTTGTGTATATTGTTATTAGTTGTTGTAGAGTCAGCTTAGAGTCATGGCAACCCTCTGTTTAAGAAAAGAAACATGTTGCCTGGTCCTGATCCCTCTTCATGATGGTTTTGTAGTCCATCGTTTTTGCTATTATGTCGATTCATCTTTTTGAGGGTTTCTTTGTTTTCCCTGACCTTCTACTTTAGCCAACCTAATGTCCTTTTCTAGCTACTGGTCTTTCATGATGATGTGTCTACAGTAGCACACCAAAGTTTCGCCATCCTTGCTTCTAGGGAGCATTCTATTATATTTCTTCTAAGGACAGATTTGTTTGTTCTTCTAGCAGTCCACCAAAACCCAACCCAACCCATGGCCATCAAGTTTATTCCTACTTACAGGGACCCTGTTAGGGTTTCCATGGCTGTAAATCTTTACAGTAACAAACTGCCTCATCTTTTTTCCAAAGAGCAACTCAATGGTCTGAACTGCCAACCTTTTGGTTAGCAGCTGAATATCTTAGCGAGGCTACCACCAAAGCTCCTTCCAGCAGTCCACAGTATATTCAGTATTCTTCACCAACACCACAATTTGAATGCATCAGTTCTTCTTTCTTCATGCATGCGTATGAAGCAGTTGGTAAGAACATTACTCAAGTCAGGCAGTTGTACATAAGTATTCTTAATAAATTCTGTCTGGTAAAACTACAAATGATATTTTTCTATACTGAAAATAGTATAATTGGTCCTTTCACAAAATTGAAGATGGCACCTTAGAAAATTCCTTTTCCTTAGTGCAGTGATGGAAATTACATACCAGAGACTCTGCCCACATGAGCAGTACCAGAGGAGGGAATATGGAGTAGTAGAAAAGCTTGATCTTGTGATGTCACCCAGTTGTGGTTTTTAGCTTGAGCTTTGTAACATTGGGCATGATACCAAACCTCTTGGAGCTTTTATTAAACATCTGTATAATGTAAATATATTATCCCCTGTTCTTTCTGGTTGTAAAGATTATAAGAAACAATGTATGGAGTTTATCTAGTCCTTTGACAATCAATACTAAGTTTTCAATGAGTGGTAATGGAGCTGATGATTTCACCTATGACTTGCTTTGTACTTTAGGATATTTGGGAAAAGTATTATTTTTATTTTTATTATTGCTTTCATTTGGTTTGAGACCTGAGTTACTATTTTTCTCAAGTTGCATATGTGTGTATATTAGTAGTGATCACTTAAAACATTGCATTTAGTTAGTGCCAAAGCATGTTGTTGTTGTTAGGTGCTGTTGGGTCAATTTCAACTCATGTTGACCCTATGTGACAGAGTAGAACCTAACCCATAGGATTTTCTAGGCTGCAGTATTTATGGGAGCAGATTGCCAGATCTTTCGCCCCAAAAGCTGCTGGGTCAGTTCAAACTGGCAGCCTTTTGGTTAGGAGCCAAGCACTTAACCCATTGTACCACCAGGGCTCCTTTGGGAAAATATAGAGGTAGCCTATAAGGTAGGTCTTGTTTATTGAAGAAAATAATTTCTCTTACTTGCAGAGGGTATTTTTTTCCTTTGAAGGTGGGTTTTTTGTTTTTTTGTTTTGTTTTGTTTTTTTGCTTTTGTCTGTTTATTGTTTGGTAGGTTTGCAATTTGGAAACATAGTTCTCTGGCCCAAATCCGTTTTCTAGTCAAGAGTGTGGAGTTGATAACAAGACTGTATGGGTTTAAATTTGGGCTTTGTCACTTTGCTAGCTGTGAAGTTACCCAGTCATGGTTTTGACTTAGAACTTTGAGCAAGTTTCTTCTGTGTCTCAGTTTTCTCATATTTAAAATAAAACCTAAATATGTTCTAAGGAACTGATGACATAGTGGTTAAAGCATTTGGCTGCTAACCAAAAGGTTGACAGTTTGAACCCACCAGCCACTCCATGGGAAAAAGATGAAGCAATTTGCTTCCATAAAGATTTACAACCTTGGAAACCCTATGGGGCAGTTTTACTCTGTCCTATAGGGCCACTATCATAGTACCTAAGGCATTCGACTGCCAGCCAGAAGGCTCACGGTTCAAACCCACCAACCACTCCTCAGAAGGAAGGTTGGGCAATCTACTTCTGTAGTAATCCCACTCAGAAACCCAAGGAGGGGTTGCTATGAGTCAGATCTTACTTGATGTCAGTGAGTTTGGTTTTTCTTGGTTTGATAGAGCCACTATAAGTCAGAATCAACTCGATGGCAGTGGGATTTGGAAGTATGTTCTAAGTATAGTTCTAAGGACTAAATGAGTGGATATGTGTAAAGTAGTTAACTCAACTTACGTTGTGTAATAAGTCCTTATAAATATTATCATTAGCTAAGGAACTCTGGTGGTGTAGTGGTTAAGGCATTTGGATGTTAGAAGTTCGGTGATTCAAACCCCCCAGCCACTCTGCAGAAGGAAGATAGGGCAGTCTGCTTCTGTAAAGACTTATGGCCTTGGAAATCCAATGGAGGTCACTATGAATTGGAATCAACTTGATGTCAGTGAGTTTGGTTTTGGTTTATTATTGACAGTACACTCTTTTCATTCATTCATTTAACAGGTATTTATTGAGTGCCTGCCATATATCACACACACAAAAATATCAGTAAACGAAACAGACAAGGTCATTGCCCTTTTCAAACTTACATTCTAGTGCAGGCAATGTATATACAAATATATGATGCCAGGCAATGATAAGTCTGATGAAGAAAAAGCAACAGAATAAGAAGATAGCAAATAATAACTATTGCTGGCCAATCAATTTTGACTCATGTAGCAACCATGTAGGACAGAGTAGAACTTAGCTTTCTCACATGAGCGGCTAGTGGATTTGAACCACCAACCTTTCAGTTAGCAGCTGAATGCCTAACCACTTTTCCACCAGGGCTCCTTTAGCAAATAATAATAGCAAATAATAATATTTAAGACAGAGTGTTCATTTTATCTGAGACCATGCAAATATCTGGAGATTGGGATGAAATTTGGGATATATTTTGAGAGTAGAACTGGTAGGATTTGCTGATGTGTTGAATGTGAGCAATTGTGCAAATGATGGTATCATTTACTGAAATGGGGGACGATTTGAGAAGAGCAAATTTATGTATATGAGGAGCATTAGCATTTTGTTTGGTCATATTGCTTTGAAAATGCTTATTGAACAGTCAATTGGAGATATTAGGGAGGAAATTTGATATATGAATGGAGTTAAAGGAGAAGTCAAGACTAGAAATAAAAATTTGAGAGCTTCCTGTATGTAAATAGTATTTCTTGCTGTTGAACTTGATGAAGAAGTTTGAATAGAGAAGAGGAAAGATCTAAGGATAGTCCGAGGACTCTATAACATTTAGAGATCAGAAAGAAGATAATACAGCAAAGAAGAATTAGAAGGAGCAGCCAATGAGTTAGGAGGATAAAGTGATGTCTAGAAGCCTAGTGAAAAAAGTATCTCAGGAAGGAGTAAGTGATACACACAGCTAAGGCTGTGAGAGTCAGATAAGGGCCAAAAGTTGACAATTGGTGTTGATGACCTTGACAAAACAAGTTAATTACAGTTGTAGGGGCAAAAGCTGAACTAAAATGGTTTCAAGAGATCATACGAGTTAGCGAAGTATAGACAGGATACACCTTACCCCTTCTTTCAACAAATTTTGGTATAAACAGATAGTAACTTGAGGGAGACATAAGGTCAAAGGAGAATTATTTTGAGATTATTTAAGTAGATATGATTTGAATGGAAAGGAATAAAATGATGCAGAAGAGAAATACATATAAGAGAGAAGAATTAGGATCCAGTGTATAATTGGCCTTAGATAGGAACATAAATGTTCACACATTATAGTAGGAAGGAAAACAGAGGATGTGGACACAGTTGGTAAATTTGGACACAGGAGAATGTGAAAGTTCCCATTCTGAATGTTGCTGTTTTCCTCAGTGGAATAAGCATGGTCCTGAACTGAGGAAGGCAATGAAGGGTATTGGGGATTTGCAGAGAAGGTTTGAAATAATTCAGTAGGTATGCGAGTGTGTGAATTAACTTGTATGTAAAGTAGCTGGATTGCCTGGCAATACTAGAGCCCACTTGAGGTATAATGTCATATATTTAAAGTCAGAGTAGTCAGCATGGTTGTAATGACCTTATAGCTACATTAATCTGCTCAGGTGTAGGCACAGAGTAGGAAGAGAGTGTAATTTAGGGTTGAAATTTGCCATGCAAGGATGAAAAAAAAAGAGGGGCAAGAGAGTTAGGTATAGGCAAGGGAGTGATTATAGTGATGAGCCATGAAACTAAGATGGATAAGGAAGGAAATAGGGCTAAACTCTGTGTGCTCCAGCTAAACCAAACCTCTATTGCCATTACCCACATTCATTTTCTTACCTCTACCCGTGTTCTCTTGCAATGTCCTTCTTTTTTCTACTTTCTGCGCCACCTCCCGAAACAAACACACACATTCCCAATATCCATATGTTCCTGTTTTGTCCATCCCTCAAAGGACAGCAGGGCAGGCGTCCTTCCTCTTCTTTTATTTTTTTAACTCTTTATTGGGACTTTGGGGAATTTTTAAAAAGCAGATTCATTTGCATTCCACGGTCACATTTTGTTTTGTGACACTGATTACAGTCCCCACAGTGTAGCAGCTTTCTTCTCACTTCCTCCCTGTAGTTATCTTTCCCTGTGTCCTGCTTGCCTATGCATTCCTGCCTCCCTAGCTTTCTCCCTGTGCAAATGCTGCCCTTCTGATCTTCCACGGTTGTTGATTGTTCTAAGAAGTGACTTCCCTGGTGTAGTTGTTTTGCTCTTAGACCTGTCTGTTGTTTGGATGAGAGTTAAATGTGTTCTTCTTGAAGTCCCCTTTGAGCTCCTATCACATTTTAGCTGTAACTCTCTGACACCTATAGCTTGGTAGTACAGTTTTGTGTATGTATTTTACCTCTCCTTCTACACTGTTGTTCCTGGGGACGGCAATTATGTCCTTATGTCCTTAGCACTTAGCACAATTGATGAGCAGTGAAGGCTGGGCAAGTCATTGCATATCTCAAGTAAAACAGTTTCTTCAACGTTCCAAAGCTATTGTGGAAACCAGTATTTCACAGAGATTGCTTTTAGTTTCAGCTATAAAGTCTTTTATACTCATACTGTGTAGCAATCCAATACTATTTTTATCATCATCGTCATCATTTCATTTATTTATCTTGCAGGAACATCTTTCCTTGAAGAAATATATTATTGACGTTGTGGTTGAAAGTGGAGCTCCACTAGAACCTGTGAAAGATGGAGAAGAGCGGCAAAAAAATAAAAAAAAAGCCAAAAAGATAAAAGCCCGGATGAACTCCAGGTACCTTAATATCCTTACAAACAAAACAAAACAAAAACTTCTACTGATCTATCCTCCTCTAATGTAAATCTAAAAAAGACTAGAAAAAAAGTTTA
Organism: Orycteropus afer afer; assembly: GCF_000298275.1. Lineage (NCBI taxonomy): Eukaryota > Metazoa > Chordata > Mammalia > Tubulidentata > Orycteropodidae > Orycteropus > Orycteropus afer. The sequence continues at coordinate 516,681 of NW_006921820.1, read as the reverse complement.
AACTTCTTTGCTTTAAGAAAGCCTTGAAAATAACACTGATGAGCCTAATTTATAGCCACTTTGTTTGATTGAGAAAGAAAACTGCATATCGATCTAAAGCCCTTGCTTTCACCTGTTAAGAGCTCTTCTTATAATTGGATGCCAAGGGCCTGCCAAACTTATGCCTCCTCCAGCATACAATAGTATGTTTAAGTATGTGTAAACTAAGCCTATTTTTCTTTCCAACTATTGATTTTTAAATGAAGTATCAAAGAAAATCAATAGCAATCAACAAATAGAAGTCGGGTGGCTAGAATGTCAAATCCCATGACTAAGTTTAATCAATTTGGTTGCCTGTCACAACAAGAAAAAGTTGGAAAAATATCTTGAAATGGAAAGTGAATTGTCAGACCTGTACTTTATCATCAGCCTCCAAAGTGATATCTGAAGATCAAACAGCTGTGTAGTACATCATTACCTCACGAGCTTTGAGCATCATCTGATGACTGATGAGACTTATTTGAGAAGACAAATGTTGTTCCTCCTTAGTAGATCATCCTTTACTATTTGATGGAAGGTAGTCTGAATATGTTGCTATACTTTTATTCCTAAATGTCTTGATAGAGAAGCTTGACCAATGGGATTATACAAAACACAGGACTAGGATAATGGTGAATGTTGCGGTTATCTCTGTAGTTACCATGTTCAAATTGTGATCACACAGGGTATCTAAATAGGATGACTTCAGAGTGCTCATTTAAGCAAAAACTAGAAGGGCCTTTTTTGAGTTTGGGTTTTGAGATCCTTCCAGAGTTCTCTCAAAGAATATCATAGTATATTTCAGGAAACTAATTTTTTATTTCTTGTTTATGTTAAGATTTTGTTGACTGGCTGACACTGGAATGCCAATAGAGCACTTTCCTTGACTGCTTTTCTCCTCTGTGTATACATTGTCTTGGTGTGCTTACCCAACTATAAGACTTTTTTTTTTTTTTTCCCACCTCCTTAGTTAAATTTATTCCTATATATTGTTTTTTTTTTTTTTTTCCTTTTTATTGTGATTTGGGTGAAAATTCACAGAGCAAATACACTTTTCATACAGCAGTTCACATACACTTTGTCTCATGACATTGACCACAATTTACCACAATGCAACATCTCCCCTCCCACTTTCTCCCTGTAGTTACCTCGCCCCTGTATCCATCACTCCATGCACTCCTACCCCCTGAGCTGTCTCCCTGTGCCTGAGCAGCCCTTCTTTCTCTCATGCTTGTTCTCTCCAAGGAGTATATATATATCTACCTCAGGTAAATGTTCAACTCATATGCCTGTCTATTGTTTGGCTGGAAGCCACAGGTGTGCATTCAATTCCAGACCTGAAGGGCAGCTAGGGGCCATAGTCTCAGTGGTTCCACCAGGCTCTACTGGACCAGCAAACCTGTTCCTAGTTTTTTTTTTTTTTTCCTCCAAATGATTTTGAGTTTTGTTCTACATTGTTCTCCCTATCTATCCAGGATCTCCTACAAAGATCTTCTTCCAAGTGGTAGCTGGGCATCATCTACTTCTTCTGGTCTTATAGTCATATAGGCTGCAGAGCAGATGATGTACCAGTCACTAAGACTAATTGTTTCCCTGAATTTTTGGTTTTCTTCATTCTTCTTGGCTCTGGACAAGGAGAGACTCATTGTTGCATCTAGATGGCAGCTTGTAAGCTTTTAAGATCCCAGTCGGCAACTTGTAAGCTTTTAAGATCCCAGTCGGTACTCGCCAAAGTAGGAGGTGGAACAATGTTTTGTGTAGTATGTTATGCCAATTGAGCTTGATGTCCTCTGCGACTATGGTCCCGAGCCCACAGGTTCAACTACTTGGTCCCTCTGGGTAGCTGGCTGTGACCAAGCAGTGACTACAACCTTGCCCCTTGTCAGCCCCATTATACACCTGGAAATTCAGATCATACACATAAAATTATTGGACCACTCACTGTCTTCCAACCTTATACATGTTCTTGGGTACACTCTCTACTTCATATACATACCTAATATTTCAGCCGATCCACTCATCTATCCACCCATATACCTGTGTTTGCCTTCACTGACCACGCCATACAGTATGCTCAAATGGGTTCATCTTTGTTGTCTGTACTTCCCGTGTATCTCTCTGTGTCTTTCTCTTCCTCAGTGCCACTATATTGATCACTCACATTTGATACATTGCCCTTCACCCAAATCAATACTTATCTCTACCTATCTAACAGTGTTTCCTCCCCTCCCCTCCCACCCCTGGTAACCAACAAAGAAAATGACCTTTCATAGATAAACATTTCCTTGACTGTTACAATAAAGGACTAATCCAATATTTGTCCTTTTGTGATTGACTTATTTCACTCAGGATAATGTCCTCCAAGTTCATCCATATTATGCGGTGTTTTGCAGATTCTACACTATTCTTTAGGGTTGCATAGTATTCCATTGTGTGTATGTACCATAGTTTGGATATCCGTTCCTTAGTTGATGGACACCTAGGTTGTTTCCATATTTTGGCCATTGTAACTAGTGCCGCGATGAACATGGGTGTGCATATGTCTGTTCTTGTCCTGGCTCTCACTTCTTTAGGATATATACTTAGTAATGGAATGGCTGGGTCAAATGGTATTTCTAATTCCAACTTTTGAAGGAAT
>NW_006921820.1:508018-512462 GCF_000298275.1 Orycteropus afer afer | reverse complement strand
TTGCAAGAGGTGTGGGTGTACTTGTATCTTGTGGGGACTGTTGTTGTCTCCCACTCAGTTAGGCAAAAATTACAATTGAATAACCATCAAAAAAACTAAAAGTACATGGACAAAAAATACACCCTGAAATCACACAGGAGCAGTAACCCCAAAAAATAAAATGTGGAGAAAAGAAAAAGAAAAAACAGGTAAATATGCAGTATCTGGGGATAGGTCACTAAGAGAAAAAAAGGTAGAGAAGGTGAATAATGAAGAAAGAAAACAAACTAAGAAACAGAAAAGAGAAAAAAAAAAAAAGCAAAACCAAAACAAAACAAAAAAATACCCCAACAAGTAACGCGGTTAATCACGAAAGAAAAAGAAAAAAAAAAAAAAGAAGAAGGTGTAAACTAAGACCTTTTCAGTCGTGTAGTGCTGGTCCGGAGAGTTCTTGAGGTTACTGGAAAGCAGAACCTCTTCTTAAGCTCTTAGAATCTGGTAGAGTGTTGTCTCTTTAGGTTGTCTCTAGCTGCTGGTTACGTGTTGATTTGTTTTGTCTTGGTTTTATGATTTAATATTTTGAAAAGGTGAAGCTGGTGTGTTTTATCTTATTATTGATTCAAGTGTGTTGGGTCGCTCTGCTGTTTTCTTTGTGATGGTGGAATCACTGTGTGTAGTGCGGATATGTGTTTCTGTTTTTCGTACAGAGGGTTTAGAGTTCGAAGCATGAGGTTTTATGGTGATTGGCTGAATATGGTTTCTTCTATTGAATGAGAGATGTTATTGGCGGAGACAGTGGGAGCAGAAGAAGGAAAAGTTGGTGTTGCTTGGGGCGGTTTCTAGGGCTTTGAGCAGTGTATTATCGATGATATATTTTATTTGCAAGACCACATCTCAAGCTCAGGAAAAATTCCTGTTAAACGGTCACAAATTTCTGCCAATTTCAGGCACACTCAAAGACCCCACCTCCGCGGCCCCACAACACCAAAGTGCAGCTCCAAGGCAAAATTTGTGGGACCAGGTTCAGCTGCAGCTTCTTTGTTCTCCGTGTCCCGTCTGCCCACGGTGCTGATGCAATCCAGCCAGGCCACCAATGGCCGGCTCTGGAGTTTGTCTGTGATAACGCCCACCTGCCGCGCTAAAGATGCGGGCAATTTCATTTGTGTTGGAGTGGGGGAGTACCTGAGCACGCTCTTATTTATGATGTATTTATGTGCAAGACCAGGGCTCAATCTCTGGAAAGATTCCTATTGTTAGAGGGTCACAAATTTCCACCAATTTCATGCATACTGAAAGTCCCTGCCTCCACAGCCCCACAGTGCCAAAGTGTGCCTCCAGGGCAAAATTCATGGGATCGTGCTCATCTGCAGTTTATTTTGCTCTCCGTGCCCCATCTGCCCACGGTGATGATGTAACCCTGCCAGACCGTTAATGGTCGGCTCTGGAGTTTGTCTGTGATACTGCCCACCTGTGGTGCCCAAGATGTGCACAATTTTAGCTATTTTGGAGTCCGGGGTGTATCTGCCAGTGACCTGCAGTCCCGATAACTGTGGCAAAGAAAAGCACAGTGTCTTCCAGTCTGACCCAAGCCCGCTCTGTAATCCGCTGGGAGGAGAGGGAGGTAGCCTTTCTGGTGCACCAGTGAGATCTCCACCTGAGTCTCAGCAATGGTGCCCATGTCAGGCTCCACCCACACCACCCAAATTACTGACAAAATCAGCTGCTGGAGGTAGGTCTCTGCCACTGCCTGCTGGAATATTGTATTGGTCGCTGGTAAGCTGCTATAAGTGACCTCGTTCTTGGTTCGGGGATCTCAGGTGGCCGCCTCCGCCGGGAAGACAGTGACTACTGCCCCAGAAAGGTTTCCAGTGGTCTCTCTCGGGTGCTCGTTCATCTTGCAGCAGTAGCTCTTTCCTAAATAATCTTCCTGTGCCTTTCCTCCAATTCTGCTCTTCTGTGTGTGGGGCAATCTGATTCAGTGAGCTGTTCAGAACGCCAAAGATCCCAATATAAACTGTTGTACCTAGTTCTTAAAGTCCTTAGATGCCAGGGGGAAAAATAAACATGCTGCTCACTGGTGAGACTCCATTTGAATCCTCACCATTGATTCTTGATCATATGTGAAGTTCTGAAGTGGATGAAGATCGACCAGTTCTTATTGGTACAGTGACTCTGTGTATTCCTTCCATCTTCTTTTGATGTTTCCTGCATCATTCAATATTTTTTCCCATAGAATCTTTCAATATTGCAACTTGAGGCTTAAATTTTTCCCTCAGTTCTTTCAGCTTGAGAAATGCCGAGCAGATTCTTCCCTTTTGGTTTTCTTACTCCAAGTCTTTCCACATTACATTTCATTATAGTAATTGGCTTTGTCTGCTCAGGCTGCTCTTTGAAATCTGTTCAGCTCTTTTATCTTGTCATTTCCTCCATTTGCTTTAGGTACTCTCCACTCAAGGGCAAGTTTCAGAGTCTCTTCTGTCATCCATTTTGGTCTTTTCTTCTTTTCTTGTCTTTTTAGTGACCTCTTGCTTTCCTCATGGATGATGTTCTTGATGTCATCCCACAGTGCTTCTGGATTCGGTCATTGGTGTTCAGTGCATCAAATTTATTCTTTAGATGGTCTCTAAATTCAGGAGGGATATATTCAAGATCATATTTTGGCTCTAGTGGAACTGTTTTAACTGTCTTTAACTTCAGGTTGAACTTGCATATGAGCAGTTGATGGTCTGTTCCACAATCAGCTCCTGACCTGGTTTTGGCTGAAGATATTGAGCTTTTCCATCACCTCTTACCACAGATATAGTCAGTTTGATTCCTGTATATTCCATCTGGCAAAGTCCATGTGTATAGCTGCCATTTCTGTTGTTGAAAAAAGGTATTTGCAATGAATAAGTTGTTAGTTTTGCAAAATTCTATCATGCGATTTCCAGCGTCATTTCTGTCACCAAGGCCAAATTTTGCAACTACTGGTGATTCTTCTTTGTTTCCAACTTTTGCATTTCAGTAACCAGTGATAATTAACACATCCTGATTGCGTGTTCGGTCAATTTTAGACTGTAGAAGCTGATAAAAGTCTTCACTTTCCTCATCTTTGCCTTCAGTAGTTGGTGCATAATTTTAAAATAGTCATATTAATGGGTCTTCCTTGTAGGCATATGGATATTATCCTATCACTGACAGCATTGTACTTCAGGACAAATCTTGAAACATCCTTTGTGATAATGAACACCACACCATTCCTCTTCAAATTGTCATTCCCAGGATAGTAGACCACATGGTGGTCTGATTCAAAATGGCCAAAACCAGTCCATTTCAGCAATGCCTAGGATATCAATATTTATGCGCTCCATTTCATTTTTGACAACTTCCAATTTTCCTAGATTCATGCTTCATACATTCCATGTTCCAATTATTAATGGATGTTTGCAGCTGTTTCTCCTCAATTTGAGTCATGCCACATCAGCAAATGGAATCTGAATGAGAATGCTATCACATCAAAGTCCAATATGATTGCCACTTGTAAAGATTCAAAATGGCTGCACGCTTGGTCACTTAATATATCCAAAATAGCCACCACTTGTAAACATTCAAAATGGCTGTATCCTCGGTCAGTAAATATCCAAAATGGCTGCCACTTTAAACATTCAAATTGGCTGCACCCTCGGTCACTTTAAATGTCCAAAATGGGTGCCGCTTGTAAACATTCAAAATGACTGCACCCTTAGTCAGTTTAAATATCCTACATGGCCACTGCATGTAAACAATCAAAATGGCTGCATCCTCGGTCACTTTAAATATCCAAAATGACTGCCGCTTGTAAACATTCAAAATGGCTGTGTCTCGGTCACTTTACATATCCAAAATGGCCACTGCTTGTAAACATTCAAAATGGCTGCACTGTCAGTCACTTTAAATATCCAAAATGGTTGCCTTGTGTAAGCAATCAAAATGGCTGCACCCTCTGGAGAGCGGAATGTCAACAGCTCAGGTTGTCTCCCTCCTTGCTTTTTCCCTTCCTAGTCTTAGGCCACCAGCGCAATCATCCCTGTAGCCCTTGGTGACCAGGTCTGATCTTTAGGTCAATTCTCAGGTCCCAATACCACTTGGAAATATTCAGGCTGTTGGTCCCATCAGAGCAGCTGACAGTCCACAGCTCCAACCATCTCTGTACTCACTGTTTTCATTCAGGTGTTTCCACCAGTTGGTGCCTAATCCACTTACATATAGTTCCTTTCAAAGCTCAGGGTTCCAGGATTATCATCTCTATCTTTGTCAATTGGTTTTCCTTTTCTTTGTTTAAGAGGGTCTGTGTTGCTTGTCTGCCTATTCCTCCATCTTACCGGAAGTCCCAAGAAATCCTTTTTAAAATATATATATTGTTGTTGTTGTTATGTGCCGTCGAGTCAAACCCGACTCATAGCGACCCCTCCTTGGGTTTCTGAGGCAGTATCACTACGGAAGTAGG
>NW_006921820.1:475830-507918 GCF_000298275.1 Orycteropus afer afer | reverse complement strand
TTTAATATATATTTTTTTTTTTTTTCATTTTTTCCTTTATTTAGCTGTGTAACTTTTATAACAAAAATAATAAAATGAATAGAGAAATTGGAAAAGATTTTAAGTAGATTGTCCTCAGATGCCAGTAACTGACTTAGTTTTTATTCTGAGTACTGTGAGGAACCAATGAAACTTTATTGGGCAGGAATAAGTTTGCATAACATGTATAAATTGACTCATAGTATCTACTACAGCATTTCTCAAATTTTTTGTTATAGGACCTCTTTTACATTAAAGTACCCCAAAGAACTTTTATCTACAGAATATCTACCATTAATTATCGCATTAGAAAGTAAACCTAAGAAACTTTTTAAAGTTTATTGAATCATTTAAAAATAACAATTATTTGTTTACTTGTTCAATACTTGGTCACATGAATAACATTTTTATGAAAAATAAATTTAAAAAATTAGTGAAAATAGTGACATCATTTTATAGTTTTGATAAATTAATAAGGAGAACTAGATACTTGCATATCTACTTCCCTATTCTGTTGTGTTATCAGAAGTTATGCAGCCTCAGTGGCATTGCTTGCTTGTAAAAGATTGACAGTGAAAAAGTTTTGACTTTTTGGACCTCCTGAAAAAGTTTCTCAGATCCCCACGGTATCCTGGATGACAGTCTAAGAACTGGTGGCCCAGTACATAAGAAATAACTTAATAATGATAGCAATTAGTATATTATTAATATAAATCAAATCATGAAACAGGACTGTGATGTTCATACTGTAGTCTTAGGCCACCACCTGCATCAGAATTATCTGGGTCCTTGTTAAGAGTAGATTTCTGGGCTTCAGAATCTTGATTCTGATTCACTTGATTGTAAGTGAGGAATCTACATTTTAACAAGTTCTTAGGTAATTCTTATATACCCAACAATTCAATACCAACTGTTAATAGGAATTTAGTAGAATCATGGAACCTTAGAGGTAGAAAAGACTTTTAAGAGTATAGCTAGGAAAAAAAAAAAAAAAAAATTCTCAGTGAACCCCAAACAGGATAGACCCCAAAAGGAAATCACCCAGACATATCATCAAACTCACCAAAACCAAAGACAAAGAAAGAATTCTGAAAGCAACACGGGAAAAACCAAAAGTTACCTGCAAGGGGCAACCAGTAAGACTAAGCTCAGATTTCTCAGCAGAAACCATGCAAGCAAGAAGATAAGGGGATGGTATATATAAAACCCTGAAAGAGAAAAATTTCCAACCAAGAATTATGTACCCAAGCCTGGTGTAACCACTGAGACTATGGCCCCTAGTTGCCCTTCAGGTCTGGAATTGAGCCCACAATTGTGGTTTCCAGCCAAACAAAGTACAGGCATGTGAGTTAAACATTTACCTCAAGTAGACACACGCCCTGGAGAGAACAATCATGGGAGAAGGAAGGGCTGCTTATCCACAGGGAGATAGCTCAGGGTGCAGAAGAGTATGAAGGGATGGACACTGGGAGGAGGTAACTATGGGGAGGAAGTGGGAGGGGAGCTGCTGCATTGTAAATTTTGGTCAATGACATGAGACAATGTATATGTGAACTGCTGTATGAAAAGTGAATTTACTCTGTAAATCTTCACCCAAATCCTAAAAAAAAAAAAATTATGTACCCAGCAAAATTGTCTCTCAAATATGATGGCAAAATTAGCACATTTCCAGATAAGCAGAAATTAAGGGAATTTTTTTAAAACCAGACAAACCTTACAAGAGATGCTAAAGGGAGTCCTTTGGACAGAGAAGCAACAACAGCCAACTACAGCTGACCACTACCACACATGGTGATACAACCCAGTAACCAACCCAGCTATGGAAGTATCTAAAGTAAATAAGCCTACAAGACTATAAACGGAACCAGAAACATCAATTGACAAATGAACACAACTACAAACCAAAAAGAGGGAAAAAACTGTGTCGTTACAGAATTTCTAAATGGTGGTGGTGGTTGTTTTTATGTGCCATTGAGTTGGACCTGACTCATAGCAACCCCTCCTTGGGTTTCCAAGGCAGTATCACTACAGAAGTCAATTGCCCAATCTTCCTTCCGAGGAGTAGCTGGTGGTTTGAACCAAGCCTAGTGGTTTAGCAGTCACATGCTTTAGCAGTCAAGTGCTTTAGGCTCTAGGCACCAGAGCTCCCATTCTAAATGGTAGGGAAGTCAAGACAAGTACAAGACAGAATGGACTGTTCTAAACTTGGGAAGAAAACTATAAATCACAGGGTAACCTCAAAGAAAAATTATAAACCTTCACATCAAAATAAACAAGAGGACCAGCACAAATATTTAGCAAAGACTAAAACAGTAGCAATGAAGGAAATGGTAACACAATTCATAAACATAATGAAGTCAGCACAGAAAATTATATGGAACAAAGAAATCAACACCACAAAAAAGCATGTAATAAAAAATGACAGCAACAAATTCATCCTTGTTCATAATTACGTATCTGGCAAGGGACTTAGCTCTACGATATATAGAAAACTCCAATGCCTCAATAGCCAAGGAATTAACAATCCAATTGGAAAATGGGCAGAAGACATGAATAGACACTTCACCAAGGAGGATATTGAGATGACCAGCAAATACATGAAGATATGCTCACGGTCATTGGCCATCAGGGAGATGCAAATCAAAACAATAATGAGATACCATCTCACCTCAGCACTGATGGCAAGGTTCAACAAGACAGAAAATAACATGCTGTTAATAAGGATGTGGAGAGATTGGGTCTCTCATACACTGCTGGTGGGACTGTGAAGTAGTATAATCACTTTGGAAAGCAGCATGGTGATTCCTTAGAAAGCTGGAGTTGGAGATATCATTTGATCCAGCAATCCCATTACTAGGTATATATCCTGGAGAGGTGAGACCCAGGACAGGAACAGATATATGCACACTCATGTTCATTGCAGCACTATTTACAACAGCATAAATATGGAAGTAACCTATGTGGCCATCAGTGGAAGAGTAGATGACCAAACTATGGTACATACACACAATGGAATGCTATGCAGCACTAAAGAATAATGTAGAGTCTGCAAAACACTGCATAATATGGTTGAACTTGGAGGACATTATGGTGAGTGAAATAAGTCAATCACAGAAGGACAACTATAGTATTAGTTCGTTGTTGTGGAGGGTCAAGGAAAGGTTTATACATGGAGGGAAATTTTCTTTGTTGGTTGCCAGGGTTGAGAGGGGTGAGAAGGAATGCTGCAAAAAAAGAAAAAAAAGAAAGAAAGAAAGAAAAAATGCATTGACCCTGTTCATTTAGTGTTGTGTATTTTACTGGACATAAATTATTTTTCAGTAAAATGCATTAAAAAAATAGTGTAGCTCGGGTGTGCCTCAAGCATAACATTTAAAGAGGCTCTAAAAAATCTCAGTAATCAAAAGAATATTTTAATGCAAAATTGTTAAAATTCAACATTAATGCAAAAAATCTATGATGAACAATATATCAAAATTTTAAATAAAGACGGCATCAGAAAAAAAGAGTTTAGCTAATTCTACTCCCTTATCTTACAATTAGAAACAACATAAGCTCACAAAGGATAATGACTTTCTAAAGGCAACACTTACAATGCGAAAAAATAAAAGTAAAAACGCTTTCTTACATGAAATAATTAGATAATAGTTCAACAAGGATCAAAATTAAATGCCAAAATTTTTGATACAGACATGAGGAGAAGAGAGTGGATTGGAAAAATGAATATAAGATAAATGTTGTTGGTGTTAATAGTGAGGGAATGAGACAGACCAATTATGATGGTGACCCTAGAGCATCCAGCTATATGCTGATGAACTTAATTGAAATAGGCGCAGTTGGAGATGCTATGGCTAAGGCCACAGTGAGTTTGAGCTCTGTGAGGAATGTCACAGAGGAGCTAGTAGATAGTGTGTCCAGTTTGAAGCTTGTTCAGTGACTATTTATCCATTTTCATTGAAATTTATTTTTGTAAAAGAAATCATTTCCTTCTAACCTTGCCTTGTGCAACAGTCTTTGTTGGTATATATCAAGCTCTACTGCCCCCTGGTGACAGTATCTTTAGTGATGAAAATATCACCGCCACCCGCCCAAAAAAAAGCTTCAAATTCAAAGTCTCTGAATGTTTTAGAAATGGAGTCTGAAAATTCAAACATAAAATTAAGATGATAATGTTAAAGAATATGAAGTTGAAATAATAGGGCATGGTCAGATTACGACCCTAGAAAGAACCACTGTACATAACCCAGGGAATAACATCAGTAAATTGGTGATTTGAGAAGATTTGTCACCTGTGTTATACTGGTAAGAGTAGAACATTGGGAATATGGGTGAATAGGAGATTATTTTACTAAGCCAGGAGTGAAATGATAAGGGCTTACATTAGAGTATGTTTTAAAGAGGAAAGAAAGTAACCAAAAAGCATTATAATATAATTATTTTATGATATATTGACTATATGAAAAAAGAAAAAATAATTTCAGGCCACGGTACCATTGACCAATTGACAGTAGACATAGAATGGGAAGAATGAGTTTGGTTTAAAAGATATAGAAGGTGACATGAAACTTGAACTTTCTAGGGAAGAGCTTGAAGATTTTGAAATTTAGACGGAAAGCTAGAATGATAAATTTATAATTTATTATCATAATAATCAGATGATATCAATGATAGTAGATGACTGTTATTAAATGGAAATCAAAGGAGAAAAGGATTTCAAAAAGGAAATGATAGCTACAAAACATAGAGGCAGAAAGAGAAAAAACACAGGGAAAAAGCCATTGTGTTTGTCACTAACAGGTCAACAATGGATTTTTAAGAAAGCGTTTTTAATAGAGTAGCAGGTGTACATAATAGTCAGAATTTCATACTTGTTTCTTCATGGCTGTCCTCTGCTTTGAATATGTCTCAATGTGTTTGCCCTTGATGTTTCCTCTATCCAGCCTGAGCTTCTCCAGATTTGCCTAGGACTGGCTTTTTCACTTTGTTTACGTTTCAGCTTAAAAAGGCTTCTCAGAGACTTCCCTTCATTACGTTCTCTGTAACTTCCCCAGCCCATGAATATACACACATGCCCATTCTCTCTACAGTCATTGCTCTCTTTTCTTCATGTTGTTGTTATGTGCCCTCGAGTCGGCCCTGATTCATAGCAACCCCTCCTTCGGTTTCCGAGGCGGTATCACTATGGAAGTAGATTGCCCAACCTTCCTTCCGAGGAGGGGCTGGTGGGTTTGAGCTGCCAGCTTTCTGGTTAGCAGTCAAATGCCTTAGGCACTTTGCTACCAGAGCTCCCTCTTTTCTTTATAGCATATGTTATTCTCAAATAGTATCTCATTTTCTCTCTCTCTCTTTCTTCTCTCTCTCTTATCTGTCTTCCCCTCATCCTTAGTATGAACTATATGCTCTATGCTTAGAATAATTTTTTTAATGTTTTATTGTTTCTCAGATGAAAGTTTACAATGTGAATTAGATTCCCATTTAACAATTTTTATACAGATTGTTCCATGACATTGGTTACAGTTTTTACAATGTCTCAGCATTCTCATTATTTCATTTCTGTTTGTTCTATTTCCGTTGATTGACTTTCCTTCCCATCCTCTCCTTACTTTCTCATCTCTGCTTTTGGGTAAATGTTGACCATTTGGTCTCATATAAATTGTTTAAGGGGCACATTACTCATGGGTGATAATGTTTATTTTGTAATCCAATATATTGTTTGGCTAAAAGGTGGCTTGAATATTTCTTGATATATAATATATATACTCAGTAAATATTTGTTGAATGGATGAATGAATAAATAGAACTCAATTTAAGAGGAAATAATAGTACTGAATCATATTTCCTTTGGCCTTCTCTGTGTCTATTTTAGTATTTCAAAAGTTATACTTTTGTAGAACTTTATACTAGCTTTAAATGGCTGAGTAATTGTTTCCACTGGTTAAATATTATCTATACTGAAACTGTCTTGAAGTATATCAGAAAAATGAGTAAGCTTTTTAAATAATCATTTTTAAAAGTCATAAATGTAATGAGTAGGAAAATTGGAAATAGGTTAGAAGATAGATACATCAAGAAAAGTATAATCAAGAAATCAAGTATAACGGTCTTTGTGTGAAGTTTGTATATTTACATGTGAATATAGATTTTATTAGTCTGGGCCTTCATAAACTTCATGGGTAAAGAGAACTAATATTTATTTGGTTCTTCTCTGGCAACATATTTTATCCATTATCTCATTTATTCCTTAAATAACTTTATGAGGTTAACATCATCTTGCTTATCTTAGAGATGACAAAACTGAGGCTCAGACAAGTAAAGTGAGTGATTGAGTCAAAATCAGGTCTGTTCGTTTCTAATGTCCATACTCTCTGACACCCTTTTCTCTTCTTTTAGACAAAGTAATTTAAAAAGGGGCTTTGCTTTTCCCTGTCTGTCTTCTTGGTCTAACGCTCCAGTTTTATCAGCTGCGTCTTTGTATTACTGTGCTTGATGTTGCCAAAAGACAAATGTTCTCCTGTGCTGGAACATCATTACTTTGACCCTCAGTCATCTTTTCTAGTTTCTGCTTGCTGCCTAGCCAAGACACTGTTTATGTTGAGAAAGTATTTAAGCGATAATTTGAAAAGAAAATACATCCTTAGACAATCTGCTTTTGAGTCAAGTCAATTCTGTTAAAAGTGGAATTCCATTATAGTTTGTGACCATTTTTATTTTTACATGTAAAAAGTATCTTTATAGGAAAAAAAAGACCTGTTTTCTTCCTATTTACACTTTCAAGGAAGATATACAAAAACCGCCAAGCTCATTAAAAGATGCTCAACATCATTACTCATCAGGGAAATGCAAATCAAAAACCACAGTGAGATAGCTCTTCATACACTAGGATTTCTGTAATTAAAAAAAAAAAAAAAAAAAACTGGAAAATTACAAGCATTGGCAAATATGTGGAGAAATTGGAAACCTCATGCATTGCTGAGTTGAATGTCAAAATGATGCAGCCACTGTGGAAAGTTTAGTGGTTCCTCAAAAAGTTAAGCATAGAATTACCATTACTCACTGCCATCGAGCCAATTCTGACTCATAGCAACCTCCATTGGGTTTCCAAGGCAATAAATCTTTACAGAAGTGTATTTCCCCATCTTCCCCAGAGCAGCTGGTAGATTTAAACCACCAGCCTTCTGGTTAGCATTCAGATGCCTTAGGTATGACCCAGCAGTTCCTCTCTTAAATATATACCCAATGGAATTGGAAACATATATTCATAGGCAAACTTGAACAAAAATATTCATAGCAACATTACTAGTAGTACCCAAAAAGTAGAAACCATGCAAATGCCTATCAGCTGATGGATGAGTAACAAAAATGTAGCATATTCATACACTGGAAAATTATTCAGCTGTGAAAAAGAAAGAAATGCTGCAAAATGCATGAACCTTGAAAACATTATATTAAGTGAAAGAAGCCAGACACAAAGTGCCACACATTGTATTGTTCTGTTTATTTTATGTTCAGAATTGGCAAATCTCTAGAGACAGAAAGCAGACTCATAGTTGCTAGAGGCTGGAGGCAAGAAGTGCAGAGTGCCTTTCTTTCTGAGGTGATGAATATGTTCTGAAATTGGAGAATGGTGATGGCTGCCCAACATTGTCAATGTACTAAATGCTACTGAATTGTATACTTTACAATGGTTAAAATGATGAATTTTATGTGTATTTTACCTCATTTAAAATATATGTGTGTGTGTGTGTGTGTGTAGCCATTTTAAAAAATCACCAATTGAATCAGCAAACTATTCAAAAGTATAGGTTTATTTTGTTTTTTAAAATAACACCTAAAAAGGAAAGGCATAATAAATTAATGAGCATAGCTTTATCAATTAATTATAAACAAACAAAGAAGAAGGGGCAATATTAATATCCAAGTAGAATCTGAGTACATAAAAATATAAGTGAAGACACTTAGCATCTGAATAATAGTCATAAGTTGAATTCATACTTAAATGTCAAGCTTTGATATCTACAAACAGAAAATACACTTTTTTTTTGGTGAGTTTACAAAGCAAATTAGTTTTCCATTCAACAATTCATACACAATTTGTTTTGTGACATTGATTGTAATCCCACTATTTAACAGCACTCTTCCCACTTCTTCCATGAGTTAACTATTTCCCTCCATCCTTCTTTCCTATCCCTTCCTACCTTCTGAACTTTAGCCCTGGGCGAATGCTGCCCTTTTGATCTTGTGTAATTGATTGTTCTAAGGAATATTACCTCTATGATATTACTGTTCATTTTATAGGCCTGTTATCCAGCTGAAAGTTGAGCCATGGAGGTGAGTTCAGTTGCAGGCTTGAAGAGTGGCTAAGGGCCATAGTAATGGATGTTCCACCAGTCTCTATCATACCAGTTGTTGTTGTTGTTGTTATTTGCCGTCGAGTTGGCCCCAACTCGTAGCGAACTCTCCTTGGGTTTCCGAGGCAGTATCACTACGGAAGTAGGATTGCCCAACCTTCGTTCCGAGGAGCGGCTGGTGGGTTTGAACCGCCAGCCTTCTGGTTAGCAGTCAAGTGCCTTAGGCACTATGCTACCAAGGCTCCCATCATACCAGTTAGCCTTTTTAAAAATAATAATAATAATAATAATTTTGAGTTTTGTTCCCCATTTTTATCCCACTCTATCTGGGACCCCCTATTGTGGTCCCTTGTAGAGCAGTCAGCAGTTGTAGATAGGGACCATCTCATTCTGGTCTCAGCATCATGGATGCTGAGGTTCCCTTGGTCTATTAGTCCTTTGGACTAATTATTTCCTTGCATCTTTGATTTTCTCCACTCTTCTTTGCTTCAGACAAGGAGAGACCAATAGTTGTACCTTAGCTGGCTGCTCACAAGCTTTAAAGACCACAGTCACTACTCACCAAAACATCAATGATATTGTTCGATAATTTCCACATTCTGTGGGATCACCATTCTTTGGAGTGGGCACAAATACGAATCTCTTCTGGTCAGTTGGCCAGGTAGCTGTCTTCCTAATCTCTTGGCATAGCTGAGTGAGTGCCTCAAGCACAGCATCCATTTGATGAAACATTCCAATAGGTATTCCATCATTTCCTGGAACCTTTTTTTTCGCCACTTTCTTCAGTGCAGCTTTGACTTCTTTTCTCAACACCATTGAGTCTTGATCATATGCCACCTCCTGAAATAGATGAATATCGACCAACTCCTTTTGATATGGTGACTTTGTGTATTCCTTCCATCTTCTTTTGATGTTTCCTTCATTGTTCAATATATTGCCCATAGAATCTTTCAGTATTGCAATTCAGGGCTTAAATTTTTTCCTCAGTTCTTTCAGCTTGAGAAATGCCAAGTGTGTTCTTCCCTTTTGGCTTTCCAATTCCATGGCTTTGCACATTTCATTATAATAATTGACTTTGTCCTCTTGAGCTGCTATTTGAAATCTTCTGTTCAGCTCTTTCATCTTGTCAGTTCTTCCATTTGCTTTAGCTACTTTTCATTCAAGGGCAAGTTTGAGTCTGTTCTGACATCCATTTTGGTCTTTTCTTCCTTTCCTGTCTTTTTAGTCTATTTTTGTCTTTGTCCCTAAGGTATGTCTCTTGTAGATAGATATTGATGGGTTTTGTTTTCTTTTCCAGTCTGCAACTGTCCGTCTCTTGAGTGGTGCATTTAATCCATTAACATTCAGTGTAATTATCGACAAGTATGAATTGGTTGCTGTCATTTTGTTATGTTTTTTCATTGTGCCCTTGGTTTCTTTGTTCCATATAATTTTCTGTGGTGAGCTCATTTTGTTTATGAATCGTGTTATCATTTCCTTTGTTGCTATTGTTTTAGTATTTGCTAAATATTTGTGCCTTTCCTATTTTTTTATTGTAGGGTGAAGGTTTATCATTTTTCTTTGAGGTTACCCAGTTAAATTATAAATCTAATTTTCTCCCTGAGTTTAGAACAGTCTATTCTATCTTGCAACTCTCTTGACTTCCTCACCATTTAGAAGTTCTATAACTACACAGTATTTTCCCTTTTTTTTTGTCTGTAGTTTCCTCACATGCCAATTGATGTCTCTGGTTCTCTGGTTCTCTGTTTACAATCTTGTAAGCTTATTTTACTTTGAATATGTCCATAGCTGTGGTTTCTAGGTTACATCATCTTGTGTATTTATGGTGAGTTGTTGTTTGCTATTTTTGGTTTTCTGTTGAAAGGACTCCCTGTAGTATTTCTTGTAAGGTTGGTCTGGTTTTAACAAATTCTCTTAGTTTCTGCTTCTCTGGAAATCTCCTAATTTCACCATCATATTTGAGTGACAGTTTTTCTGGGTATATAATTCTTGGTTGGAAATTTTTCCCTTTCAGGGTTTTATACATACCATCCCATTGCCTTCTTGCTTGCATGGTTGCTGCTGAGAAATAAGAGCTTATTCTTGTTGGTTGTCCTTTGTAAGTAACTTTTTGTTTTTCCATGCTGCTTTCAGGATTCTTTCTTTGCTTTGGTATTGATGAGTTTTGATGATGCTATGTCTTGGTGATTTTCTTTTGGGGTCTATCCTATTTGGGGTTTGTTGCACTTCCTGAATGGATATATTCTCATCTTTCATCATATCAGGAAAGTTCTCTTCCAACAAATCTTGGAAAATTTTCTCAATGGTTTTCTTTTTCTCTTCCTGTTCTGGAATTCCAATGACATGTATATTTTTCCTTTTGATGGTATCCCACATGAACCTTAGGCTTTCTTCATTTTGTTTTGATCTTTTTTCCAACTGATCCCTTTCTGAAGAAGTATTCAGGTATTTGTCTTCAATCTTCCTACTTCTGTCTTCCATTGATTCAGTTCTACTTCTTTGCCCTTCCAATGTGTTATCTATTTCTGAAAATTTAGTATTAATCTTCTGGATTTCTATCTGTAGATTTTGAATCATTTCTAATTTTTCATTTATTTTGTCATTTTGTTCTTGTATTTTCTTCTGAAATTGTTCTAGGGTTGTGTCTGTGTTTTCCTTAATTTTGTCAGTGTTTTCCTTGATATGTTTCTCAATCCTTTGAAGGTACCTAAATATAATTCTTTTTAATTTCTTATCAGGAAGTTCAGTGCTGCTGCTGCTGCTTCAGGGATATGTTCTGAATTTGTAGCTTGCTTATTTCTACTGCTTTATCTTGCTTCTTTGTGTGGACATTGATGGTCTGTTGTCTCTGAGACATTGTGACATTGTTGTATTTAGATCTCTGTTAACTGTTTGTGAAGAGCAGTTAAGGGTGAGTCAGGCTTTTCTTGGTGGTCATTTATCATTGGCCAGTTGGTGGAGAAGGGAAGTGGTGGCTCTCAGTAAGTGGAGCTGCAGGAGGTGTGGATGTGTTGTGTCTTATGGGCAAGGCTGCTGCCTCTCACTCAGACAAAAACAACAATTGAAAAACCACCAAAAAAGTAAAATCAAGCAGACAAAAAACACACTGCATAAACACACAGGAACAATCACCAAAAAAGAAAAGAAAGAAAGAAATTTGCACTCTCTGGGGAGCGGGCAAAAAGAGAAAAGAGATAGAGTGGGAGAATAATGAGGAAAAAGTGGGAAAAATGCAAAAATAAAAACAAGGATTGGGGTTAACCACAAGAAAGGAAAGAAAAAAAAAAAAAGTTGGTAACCAGGAACAGAGAAGAGAGAGAAAGGTGAAAACTAGAACCTTTCCAGTCTTTTGCGTCCAGAATGTCCTTGCAATCCCCAGCAAGTGGAGCCTATTCTTAGGTCCCTGGAATCTGAGAAAATGCTGTTGCTTTAAATATCCAAAATGGTCAAACTACTTGTAAACATTCGAAATGGCTGTTCCCTCTGGACAGGCAAAAGTTAACAGCTCAGCCTGTCTCCCTCTTCGCTACTTCCCCTTTTATTCACCAGCCACCAGTACAGTCTCCCATGTACCCCTTAGCTAGCAGGGCTGATTTTTAGGTTAATTCTTAGGTCCTAACACCCCTTGGCAATATCCAAACTTTCTGTGCCATTGGGATTGCTGACAGACCGTAGCTCTGTATGTCTCCTTTTTTGATGTTTTCATGCAGATTTTTCTGCTAGTTGGAGTTTAGTCCACTTCTATATCCTTTCTTTCAAAGCTCAGGTCTCCAGGATTATCTTCTGTGTCTGAGTTAATGGGTTCCTCTTTTCTTTGTTGAAGAGGGTCTATGTAGTTTGTCTGCTTATTCTGCCACCTTACTGGCACCCCCCTCCCTTTCCTGTCTTTTTAATGACATCTTTCTTGCTTCATGAATGATGTATTTGATGTCATACCACAATTCCTCTGGTTTTCAGTCATTGGTGTTCAGTATATCAAATCTGCTCTTTAGATGGTTTCTAAATTCAAGAGGGATATAATCAGGGTCATATTTTGGCCCTCATGAACTTCTTTTAATTGCCTTCAGCTTCAACTTGAACTTGCATATAAGTAGTTCATGGTCTGGTCCACAATCAGCTCCTGGCCTTTTTTTGGCTGAAGATACCATTTCCTCTTGCCACAGATGTAGTCAATCTGATTCCTGTGTACTCCATCTGGCAAAGTCCACCTGTATAGCCTCCATTTGTGTTGTTGGAAAAAGGTATTTGCAATGAGTAAGTCGTTGGTCTTGCAAAATTCTGTCATGTGATCTCCAGCGTTACTTCTCTCACCAAGGGCAAATTTTCCAACTACTGGTGATTCTTCTTGGTTTCCAGCTTTTGCATTCCAATCACCAGTGATAATCAGCGCATCTTGATTGCATGTTTGGTCAGTTTCAGACTGCAAAAGTTGGTAGATATCTTCAGTTTCTTCATCTTTGGCTTTGGTGGTTGTTGCATAAATTTGAATAATAGTAGTATTAACTAGCCTTCCTTGTAGCTGTGTGGATCTTATCCTATCACTGAGAGCACTGTACTTCAGGATAATAGATCATATGGTTGTCTGATTCAAAATGGCCCAAACTGGTCCATTTCAGCTCACTAATGCCTAAGATATCAATCTTTATGTGTTCCATTTCATTTTTGACTTCCAGTTTTCCTAGATTCATACTTTGTGCATTCCATGTGTTGTTTATTTATGGATTTTTGCAGCTGTTTCTTCTCATTTTCAGTTGTGCCACATCAGCAAATGGAGGTCCTGAAAGCTCTACTTTATCTGTATCATTAAGGTTGGCTCTACTCTGATGAGGCAGCTCTTTCCCAGTAATATTTTGAGTGCCTTCTGACCTGTGGAGGTACGCTGGTGACATATTGCCTAAGGCAGTTGACTGCTAACTAGAAGGCTGATGGTTCAAAGCCACCAGCCACTTCTCTAAAGGAAGATTAGACAGCCTACTTCTGTAGAGATCCTGCCTCGGAAACCCAAGGAGAGGTCGCTATGAGTTGAATTGACTTGACTGCAGTGACTTTGGTGTTTTGGTTTTCCAAACTGAGGGACTCATCTTCCAGCACTGTATCGGACAATGTTTCATAAAGTTGTCCAGTAACATATCAGACAGTGTTTCACTGCTATTCATAAGGTTTTCACTGGCCCATTCTTTGAGAAGTGGATGGCCTCTTCCTTCTTTTGAGTCACACTAATGGTATACTGCAATATTTGTCTTTATGTGATTGACTAATTTGACTCAGCATAATGTCCTCTGGGTTCATCAGTGTTATGAGGTATTTCATAGAGTTATCTTTATTCTTTAATATTGCCTAGTATTCCATTGTGTGTATGTACCAGTGTTTGTTTATGCGTTCATCTGTTGATAGGCATTTAGTTTGTTTCCATCTTTTTGCTATTGTGAACAGTTCTGCAATGAACATGGGTGTGCATGTATCTGTTCATGTCTCTAGGGTATATACCTATGAGTGGGATTGCTGAGTTATATGATATGTCTGTTCCCAACTTTTTAAGGAAGTTTTATACTGTTTTTCACAGTGGTTATACTATTTTACAACAGTGTATGAGGGTTCCAGTCTCTATACACCATTGCCAGCATTTTTTGTTTTTTTGTTTTTTTGAACTTTCTTATTAGTGCAGGCGTAAGATGATACCTCATTGTTGTTTTGATTTGTATCTCTCTAATGGCTAATGGTCATGGTCATGTGTTTGCTGGCTGCCTGAGTATCTTCATTGGTGAAGTGTCTGTTCATGTCCTTTGCCATTCTTTAGTTTAATTATTTGTCCTTTTATTGTTGAGGTGTTAAAGTTTTTCTATCACTTTTAGAGATTAGTCCTTTGTTTGATATATCACTGCCAAAAATATTTTCCCAGTCTGTAGGTTCTTTTGTACCCTTTTGATGAAGTTTTGTGATGCACATAAATGTTAAATTTTTAGGAGGTCCCAGTCATCTAGTTTATTTTCTGCTGTTTGTGTATTTTCAAATTATGTTTGATGTGTATTTATGCCATATATCAGGGCCCCTAAGTTTGCTCCTATTTTTTCTTTGATAGTTTTTATAGTTTTATGTTTCACATTTAGATCTTTGATCAGTCTTGAGTTAGTTTTTGTTATGGTGAGAGACATGAATCCTGGTTTATTTTTCTGCAAATGGATATCCAGTTATTCCAGCACTATTTGTTTAAAAAAAAAAAAAAAAAGGTCTCCTTCCCTTTTTAATGGGTTTCAGCCCTTTGTCAAAGATCAGCTGTCCATATGTAGATGGATTTACTTCTGGATTCTCAATTCTGTTCCATTGATCTAAGTGTGTATCAATGTACCAATACCAGGCTATTTTGACTATCATAATTGCTTTGAGTGTGAAGCCTCTTACTTTGTTCTTCTTTAGTACTGCTTTGCTTATCTAGGGTCTCTTTCTGTTTCTATATAAAGTTAGTGATTAGCTTTTCCATCTCTTTAAAAAATGATGATGTACTACACAAAACGTTGTTCCACCTCCTACTCACGCGACTGGGATCTTAAAAGCTTGCAAGCAGCCACCTAGATGCAATGATGTGTCTCTCCTCATCCAGAGAAAATAAGAATGAAGAAAACCAAAGATTAATGGAAACGATTAGTCCTAGCAACTGGTACGCCGTGCAGTCTGCAGCCTATACAACTATGAGACCAGAAGAACTAGATGGTGCCCAGCTACCACTGTCAACCACTTGGAGGGGGATCTATGTAGGAGATCCTGGATAGAGTGGGAAAACAATGTGGAACAAAACTCAGAATCATTTGGAAAAAAAAAGAGGGGGGGGGCAGGTGTGCTGGTCTGATAGAGCCTGGTGGAATCCCTGGACTATGGCCCCTAGCTGCCCTTCAGGTCTCGAATTGAACCCACACCTATGGCTTGCAGCCAAACAAAAGACAGGCATAGGAGTTGAACATTTACCTGAAGTGGGATACACTCTTTGGAGAGAATAATCATGGGAGAAAGAAGGGCCACAGGGAGACAGTTCAAGGGACAAGTGCATGGAGGGATGGACACAGGGAAGAGGTAACTATGGGGAGGAAGTGGGAAGGGAGCTGTTGCATTGGGATAAATTGTAGTTAGTATCATGAGACAAAGTATATGTGAACTGCTGTGTATGGAAAGTGACTTTGCTCTGTAAACTTTTCACCCAAATCACAATTAAAAAAAAAAAAATGATGATGGAATCTGGATTGAGATTGTATTATATCTGTGGATTGCTTTGAGTAACATTGACATTTTCACAAGGTTAAGTCCCCCTATCCATGAGCATGGTATATTCTTCCATTTATGTAGGTTTCTTTTGGTTTCTTATAGTATTTTTTATCATTATGTTTGTACAGATCTTTTGTTTCTCTGGTTAGATTTATTCCCGAGTACTTTAACCTTTGGGTGTTTATTGTAAATGGTATTGTTTCCTGATTTCTTTTTCCCACTGCTAGTATTCTGTTCTTATCCTTTTTATTTTAGTAGGTTCTTTTGTGACGTCACCTTTTTGTTTCATACTCATGTTATTTTCATCTTCATTTCCTTTGTTAAATTTGCCAATGGTTTTCAAAGAACTAATTTCTTACCTGTTTTTTTGTGTGTGATTTTAAGTTGTCTGTTTTCTCTGAGACATTGTAGTGTCATTTGTACTAATTTGTTGATTGTATGTTGTTTTACTCCACCCTGATATTTTGTTATAATACATCTATGTAACAGGACAGGTATGTTAACTCTAGCTACTAGTTAGGCAGCACTTGGATGCTCACCACCTGCCTCTGGCTGGATTTGGTAGTGAGTGGGAGTCACTGATCACGCCCAGCATCCGAGGGCAGACTGTGTGGATGTTGACCACTACCTGTCATCAATGAATGGTGCTCTAGCATGTGGTGGCACTCACCCAGTGGGTAGGGCAGCAAGTATGATTAGGTAGGATCATTGGTTCCTAACTGCTTAGGTAAAAATAGAAAGAAGAAAAAGGAGTTAGAGGAAGAAAAATATGAGTGGTGGGGGAAACAGGGAGATGTTAAGCAGAAGAAAAAGAAGACCAGAAAAACATATGTGGCTCCATACTACCACAACATGGCTGCAGCAGAACTGTGACACATGCTCTGCAGGACTGTGCACAGCCAAATATGGAAGGATGGGGTGGGGTCTACTGAATACAGAGATGGAAGGGATAGAGCACTTGCTCAGCCCAATCAAAAAATAAAATAAAAAATAGGGGGACGAGGAAGCAAAAAGAAAAGGAAAAAAACAAGGAGAGGAGGAGGAGGAAGAATTGTGAAGAAAGGAAAAAATGAAAAGGAGAAAAAAATACTGGTTCAAGTGTTAGCCACCAAACACAGCTGCAGTAGGAATGTGGAGCTCATTCCTGGGGAGTATGGCCAACCATCCAAGGATAAGTGGAGGTGTATGCTGCTGACCAAAGAGAAAGGGAGTAGTTACACTCTCTGCATGAACATTTGAGGGGGGGAAAAAAAAAAGGGGGAGTGGGGAAGAAGAAAAGACAGAAGACAAAACAAGGGCAGGGGAAAGAGTGAAGGTCTAGGAAGGAAAAAAGAGAAAGAAAAAGAATTTAATGAGAAAAAAAAACATAGTACTGGTGAATTTGTTAGCTGCCAAACTCAGCTATGTGGGAACACAGTGCTCACAATGGGAGTGGCCACCTCTGCTTGGAATGGGCATTGATGGCTCCTAACTACATGAGCTTCAGAGGGAGGAGCACCTTCTCTGCGGCATCCAAAAATGAAAAAGGGGGAAAAAAAAAGACAGGAAAAAGAAGAAAGGAAAAGAAGGAAAAGGGAAGAACTAAGAAGAAAGAGAAAAAGAAAAAAAAAGCGACGCAACGTTGGCAGTGTGGCTTGGTTTGGCCAGCCCCTGATTGTGGGGAGCCACACCTCTGGTAACTTGGGAGGTATTGTGCAAGGTAAGGTCACACCTCTCTGGTCACTGATCACCGATGTGGGTGCTGGCATAAGCCTGGGCAAGTGATACCAGTTATCTAGTTCCTGCTCAGATAGAATGCTACTTGCATTCAAAGTGGCCACTCTATGCTGGTTGGCAGTATACTATTCTTTGTTCACTGTTTTCATTCAATCTCTTCTTCTCATTAGTATTTGATCTACTTCTTTATTCTTTCCTTTGAAGCTCTGGGTTCCAGGATTATCATCCATTTCCATTTCATTTGATTTCTCAAGTCTTTGTTGTAGAGGGTCTCAATAATATATCTGCCTAAGCCACCATCTTGGATCCTCCAAACTACATTCTTTTTTTTGAATGAATATGGAACCTATATAAACGTCAAACATATACTAAGCACAGAACTTCTCAAATTCTGAAAAAGTAGAGATGATACAGTCTCTGTACCTTTAATGAAACTTGAAATTTAGAACAAAAGATAAAAAATCAAAATCCTTCATTATTACCCATCCTCTGGAAAGCAAAACTAACTTATTTTAAAATAGGTGAAAGATTTGAATAGATAGTTCACCAGAGCTTTAATAAACAGGAATTTATTCTCTTACAGTTTAGGAGGCTAGAAGTCCAAATTCAGAGTGCTGGCTCTTGGGGCTGGGTGAAGGCCTCATGACCCTGGGCTTCAGCTCTGCCTTCAGCTGGAGGCAGCTCCTAACTCAGGCAGCTGCTGGGTGCTGAGGGTGATGAACCATACGTCAACAGGTAAAATGGCACAATCCCAAGATCAATATGCAACACAGCAGGCCACTGGTTCTAGTCCAGGAACTGGAAATGAAGACTTGGCCAAATGCAGGGTCCACAGTGTGCCAAAAAGCTAGAGACCTTCCTCAAAGCTTCCCCATATATACTGGAAACAAACCACACCCTGAAGGCAACTAATTAGCTGCTCATAGCAGATTCTACCATGGAGTTGATTGCACCACATCCAGTCTCATCATGGGGAATAAATGTGTCTAGCTACTCAAAGTCATGGCCCAGCCAAGTTGACACACAACCTTAACTATCACAATGAGCAGCAAATAAGTACATAAAAATGTTCTTGATATAATTAGTCACTAGTAAAATGCAAAGTAAAATCACGATGAGATACCATCACACTCCCAGTGGAATGGCAAATTAAAAAGATTGACCATAGCATAATGACAAGAACATAAAGCTACTACAATTTCATACTTTGCCGGTAGGACTGCAAAAGGGAATGACCATTTAAAAAAATATATTTTGATAAGTCCTCTTAAAGTTAAACATATGCATTTCATATGATCCAGAAGTCTCCCTCCTTGATATTTATCCAAGAGAAATGAAGACATTTGCCTACATAAAGCCTTGTAACTTTATTCATAATAGCCCTAACCTGGAAAAAACAGAAATACTCAAATGGTGAATAAATCAACAAGTTGTGACATATCTAAACAGTGGATGAACTAAATAATAAAAAGGAATTAATGAATGATATAAAATAATATTAAAAAGTGTGAAAATATTATATTAAGTGAATACATTCAGACACAATATTGTATGTGTGATTCTAGTTACTTAATGTTCTACAAGTCTGTAGTGGTAGAAAGCAGATCAGTGGTTGCTAAAGGCCAGAGAGTTGGGAAAAGAAATTGCCTACAGTCAGGAGAGAACTTTGTGGGGTGGTGAAAATGATCTGTGACATGATTGTGGTTTTTGTTGTTACTTGTATTCATGATTGTGAACATTTATTGATTGTGCACTTAAAATTAAAAATTTTGCACATTCATACAGTACTGCATTGTCAATGAAGGCATACATTAATGTGCAGGTAGATAGATGGGTGAACAGGCTAAACTATTAGTTGTGTCTGTGCAGGGGAGTGTGTGCCCATGACCATGTATAGGTCTGGCACACAATGTTTCTACAAGTGTATTGTGTTCTGTAAGAATTCCCAGGTATATAGTAGAGCTGACAAGGGCCAAGGTGGTAGCCACTTTTTGGCCACAGCCAGCTATTTAGAGGGAGTGAGTAGTTGGATCTGTGGGCTTGGGACCGTAATTGCAGGGGACATCAAGCACAGTTGGCATAACATACTACACAAAAACATTGTTCCACTTTCTACTTTGGCGAGTAGCGACTGGGATCTTAAAAGTTTAAAAGCAGCCATCCAGTTGTGACGATGGATCTCTCCTCTTCCAGAGCAAAGAAGAATGAAGAAAACCAAGGACAAATGGAAACAATTTGTCCTAGTGACTGGTACAGCATGCAGCAGCCTGTACAACTATGAGACCAGAAGAACTAGATGGTGCCTGGCTACCACTGTCAACCACTCAGAGGGGAATCTCTGTAGAGGATCCTGGCTAGGGTGGGAGAACAATGTGGAACCAAACTCAAAATCATTTAAGACAAAAAAAAAAAAAGGTACCAGTTTTGCTGGTCTGATAGAGCCTGATGGAACCACTGAGACTGTGGCCCCTAGTTGCCCTTCAGGTCTGGAATTGAACCCACTTCTTTGGCTTCCAGCCAAGCAAAAGACAGGCATATGAGCTGAACATTTACATTAGGTAGATACACTCCTTGGAGAGATCAATCATGGGAGAATAGAAGGGCTGTGTATGCACGAGGAGACAGCTCAGGGGCAGGAGTACATGGGAGGGAAGGACACAGGGAAGAGGTAACTCTGGAGAGGAAATGGGAGGGGAGCTGTTGCATTGTGGTAAATTGCAGTCAATGTCAGGAGACAAAGTGTATGTAAGCTGCTATATGGAAAGTGAATTTACTCTGTAAACTTTCACCCAAATCATAATAAAAATTAAAAAGAAAAAATTTTTTTGCATGTAAAATATAACTCAATAAAACTGGCCACAATTGAAAAAAAAAAAGTTAAAATTAAAAACAAAAAATTTACCTCTTTGGAATCACAGAGGAAAAAGTAGAAAACCTTGTTTAAAGTAAGAGTTGTTCAGGAATAAATCAAAGTGGAAATTACAGTCTGTTTGAAATTTTTAACAGTGAGAGCATAAAACTTACGGGGTATGTCAAAGGTTTGTTTAGAATGGAGTTTTACCTTTAACTGATTTTGTTATCAATTGAATTAGAAATAATCTAAACAACTTAAGGAGCTTGAACAATAGTCATATATCCCTCATGGAAAATAGGATAGATATATTTATTTTTATTTAACAAAGACATAGCTGCCAATTACTATGTGTGGTATCTTTATAAAGATAAAAAGAGAAAATAAACTATTAGAAATTGGTAAGATCTGATTCTTTAAGAAGTTTGGTAAAATAGCCTGTGACAAAAGTAACAAAAAAATTAAAAAGAGTAAGCAAATATCCGGAGCTCTGGTAGCATAGTGCCTAAGGCACTTGACTGCTAACCAGAAGGCTGGTGGTTCAAATCCACTAGCCACTCCTCGGAAGGAAGATGGGGCAATCTACTTCCGTAGTGATACTGCCTCGGAAACCCAAGGAGGGGTTGCTGTGAGTCGGGTCCGACTCCATGGCACATAACAACAACAACAACAACAAGCAAATATCCTGCATTATGGCTTAGAAGAAGTATAGCTCACATGGTGTGGGGTTCAAAATGAAGGAATGTGATGTACAGCACTATAATAATACAACTTAACCAAAACCAAACCAAACTCACTGCCATCCGACTCATAGCAACCCCTCCTTGGGTTTCCAAGGTGGTATCACTATGGAAGTAGATTGCCCAGCCTTCCTTCTGAGGAGTTGCTGGTGGGTTTGAATCGCCCACCTTCTAGTTAGCAGTCAAATGCCTTAGGCACTATACTACCAGAGCTCCCATACAACTTAAAATGTTGATAAATTGCATCATTATCTAAAAGATAAATAATCAGAATTGAATTGCAATATTTGAATAGATTCTTTTTAGCCTTATGTCTTACTAGTCCCATACTTTCATCTTTTGCCCCAGCCAAATGAGTCTTTACACTGTTCCCTAAGCATCATTTAATATTTTTCAGCATGTTCAGCATTATTTGCTCACTTTTCTCTGATCGTAATGCCATTTCTTCCTTTTGTATATGCAGATACTACCTATCTTTGTGTTTTTATGTTGTTGTTGTTGGGAGTATACACAGCAAAATATACACCAATTCAGTAGTTTCCACATGTACAATTCACTGACATTGATTATATTCTTCAAGTTGTGTAACCATTTTTACCTTCCTTTTCTAAGTTATTCCTCCCTCATTAACATAAATTCACTACTCCCTATGATTCCTGTCTAGTCATTGGAGTTGTTGTTATCAGTTTGATCCACATAGATAGTGCTTAAAGGACCATAAAGCTCAAGGAAAAAATTTTTTTTTACCAGTTAAGCTAAACTGTTGTTTGCTTTTAAGGTGACTTCAAGGGATAGTTTTGATTTAAGGTTTGAAGATTATCTCAAGGCATTAGTTTCAGGGCTTCATGGCTCTGGGAAGTCTAGAGCCCAGGAGAACTTGAATTTCTGTTTTGCATTTTCCCACTTTTAATCAGCATTCTTCTATGGAATCTTCAGTGAAAATGTCCAGTAATGGTACCCAGCCACCACCCAGTTCCTCTGTTCTCCTGGCAAAATAGGCAGTTGTCACGGAGACATTTAGCCCCTTGTGACTCATTCTTCCTAGTTCACCAGGGTCATCTTTGAGACTAGGCTCTTTTGGGTGGGCACTTAAAATTTAATTTGACATTTTCTTTTTTTTCTCCCCCA
This sequence comes from Orycteropus afer afer, assembly GCF_000298275.1. Taxonomy (NCBI): domain Eukaryota; kingdom Metazoa; phylum Chordata; class Mammalia; order Tubulidentata; family Orycteropodidae; genus Orycteropus; species Orycteropus afer. Next base: position 485,863 of record NW_006921820.1, on the reverse strand, counting down.
CCCGTTTAAAAAGAGAAATTGATTAATTAAGTCAATTGTTGTAATGAAATCTGTCTTAAAATGATGGTCTGTTGATGGCTATCACATACTGAGTTCAGGCAAACTGGATCCAAGTTAGACAGTGGCAGAAAAAATGTTATCTCAGATTTTCCAGATCTTTGGTATTTAGCCAGTGTAAACAACAAAAATAAAACTAAAAAACTCTTTGAGAGTTCGGTAAATGTTTTTGCTGTCTTTTTAATTGTTTCTAATCTTAAATTATTATTCTTTATCTGTATTTATTTTTACTTTATGTAACTGTTGAGGTACATATGTGTTTAGTCAGCTCAACTCCTATGCAGAAATTTAATATCCTTTCAAATTCAGTCACCGTGATTCTAGCATTTCTGAAAAATAAACATCATTCTGAACCAAGTTAGTAAATTCAGAAGTGTTATTGTAAATTTGCTATATATTATTCTATGAGGAAATATACTTTTTTCTGTCTTCTTGAGAATATTTTAGTAATTTCAAAAAAGCCATTTTAGAAATGAAAGTGTTAAGATTAATGTAGTAACATTGCTGATGTATTACTTTAACCATGTAACTTTTACACTATAAGAATAAAATCATAGCCAGTATTTTGGCTTGTTATAAAAATTATTAACAAAACAACTAACAGTGATAAAACTTTTTTTCTCTTTAGGGCCAAGGAATATGAGAGTTTAATGGAAACAAAAAATTCTGGTTCTGACTCACCTTATAAAGCAAAGTGAGTATTTCATCCCATGTTTTAGTTTTCCTTCTCTCTCTGCCTGTAACAAAAGTGTATGAACTATCATTTTATGCCTGTGATCATGGTCTTTGTATCTGATGCCTAAAATATCATTCTCCTAACACAGTGGTTCTCTGACAGAGGACATTTGGCCACATCTAGGGAGATTTCAAGGAACCCTGCTGGCATAGTTAGTGCCTGGGTGCTGACTGAAAGGTTGGTTGTTGGAACCCACCAGCTGCTCTGTGGGAGGAAGATGTGGCAGTCTGCTTCCATAAAGATTACAGCTTTGGAAACCCTGTGGAGCAGTTCTACTTTGCCTTATGGTATAACTATGAGTCGGAATCGACTTGACAGCAATGGGTAGGAAGATTTCTATTTGTCATCACTGGAGAGAAGGGTGCTACTAGCATCTAGTGGGTACAGACTACTAAACATCCTACAATGCACAACAAGACAGCTCCCCCCACAACAAAGAATTATCTGATCCAAAATGTCAGTAGTGCTGAGATTGAAAAACCCTCTTCCAACATAATCAGGTTCTGACAAGGCAAAGCTATGCTCACGCTTGTTCTGAGGAGATCCCTTTCAGAATTGTTCCTAGTGCTACAAAAGAAATGAGAATTTAGATTTCACTATTGGGATGTTAGTATAATTGCATAGTAGCTTAGTAAACCAAAACATCATCATGTCTCAAAAATATTCCCAAAAGAGCAGTGACTCACATATATGGCTGATGGGCATGTAGATTGTGAATCAGGAACTTAGGAAGTTCAGGCTACTCAGTAAAATAATATAAACTATGCCCAAATACTTATACATATAGATGACTATTTTGCAGTTAATGTGATAGTGAAAATATCAAGAAACACCTTTAATGCCCCAAACTTAGAAATATCAATTAGTTCTTGCTTTAATAAATATGTATAGTCCATTGATATGCTATGGGATGTTTTGGTAGCCATTATAAATATTTACAATAGAAATATCTGTGCCTGTCAGAAGTGAGATAACTTTTATTTATCATTGCTCTGGAATTATCAGCATTGAAATTCTAAAAGAAATATAAAATTTAAAAGGCAGTAACAAAATTATGATACGATGTACCTAGAAAACCTAAGCGAATCAAGCAAAAAACTAATCGAAACGAGAAATCAATTAAGTAAGATGGTTGAGTACTCAAATTAATATATCGATAATAATAATAGGTAATATTTATTGAGCCACATCCATCTTATGGCTGGCCCTTTGTATATGTTGCATCATTTATTCTTCCTCAGTGAAGTATATTAGGAAAACTAAGCCTTGGAAATAGTAAGTAACTTGCCCAAGGTTATGCACCAGCAGATGCAGGGTACAAAAGATTAATTACTTTTCTCTGTATGATAATCAGCTAGAAAGCATAAGTGTCATTTAGAATAGCAATAAAAAGGTAAAGTACTTAAGAATAAACACAACAGGAAATGTGCAGTATCTATGAAAGAAAAACTTAACACTTGTATAAGTGAAAAGACTAGAAAAGATTTGTACCCATTCAAAAGAAAGGTGATCCCACAGCATGTGGAAATGATCAAACAATATCATTAATATGACATGCAAGTAAAATCTTAATGAAGATAATTCAAAAATGGTTGCAGCAGTATATTGACAGAGAACTTCCAGAAATGCAAGCTGGATTCAGAAGAGGATGTGGAACAAGGGGTATCATTGCTGATGTCAGATGAATACTAGCTGAAAGCAAAGAATTCCAGAAAGATGTTTCCTTGTGTTTTATTGACTATGCAAAAGGATTTAATTGTGTGGAATATAACAAATTATGGATGCCATTGAGAAGAATGGAAATTCCAGAACTTGATTGTACTCATGAGGAACCTGTACATAGATCAGGAAGCTGTCGTTTGAACAGAACAAGGGGATACTGCATGGTTAAAATCAGGAAGGGAGTGTGTCAGGGTTGTATCCTTTCACCATACTTATTCAATTTGTATGCTGAGCAAATAATCCTAGAAGCTAGATTATATGAAGAAGAACATGGCATCAGGTTTGAAGAAAGACTCATTAACAACCTGCGATATGCAGATGACACAACTTTGCTTGCTCAAAGTGAGGATGATCTGACACACTGATGAAGAGTAGAGACTACAGTCTGCAGTATGGATTACAAAAATCCTCACAACTGGTCCAATAAACAGCTTCACGATGGATGGAGAAAATATTGAGGTTGTCAAGGATTTCATATTACTTGGTTCTATAATCAACACTAATGGAAGCAGCAGTCAAGACATGAGTTGACATATAACACTGGGCAAATCTGCTGCAAAAGACCTCTTTCAAGTACTGAAGAGCAAAGATGTCTCCTTGAGGACTAAGGTGCACCTGACATAAGCCATGGTATTTTCAGTTGCCTCTTATGCATGTGAAAGCTGGACAGCTGGACAATGAATAAGGAAGACCGAAGAAGAATTGATGCTTTTGAGTTGTGGTGTTGGAGAAGAATGCTAAAAGGACTAACAGATCTGTCCTGGGAGAAGTGTAGACAGAATGCTCCTTGGAAGCAAGAATGGCCAGACTTTGTTTCACCTACTTTGGTCATGTTGTCAGGAGGAACCATTCCCTGGAGAAGGATATCATGCTTGGTGAAATGGAGGGTCAACGAAGAAGGAGAAGGGCCTCAAAGAGATGGCTAGACAGACATAGTGGCTGCAACGACAGGCTCAGGTATAGCAAGGATTGTGAGGCTGGCACAGGACCAGGCAGTGTTTTGTTCTGCTGTGCATAGGGTCACTGTCAGAGATGACTCAATGGCACCTAACAACAACTACAGCAAGTGAAAAGAGTAATTGTGTGTTTGGACAGATGATACAGTGTAGTATATTCTATAGATGTAATGTAATTTCATTAAAATAGCAAATTTTTAAAAACAGAGCTAGAATAATTTTAGGAATCCCTGATTGGCACAAACATTAAATTCTCAACTACTAGACAAAAAGATCACAGTTCAAATACACGAGGAGTGCCGTGGATAACAGCCTGGCAGTCTGCTTTGGAAAAGTGACAGCCTTGAAAACCCTCTGGCTTTGGAGCAGTCCTTCTCTGTACATTGGATCACCATGAATTGGAATCAACTCAGCATCAACCAACAAAAGCAGAATCATTCTAAAGGAAATGGAAAAATGTGTGAGAATTTGTTTTAAAATATTCTTTTAAAGAAGGAGATTGAGGGAAAATTGACCTAACATGGAGACAGTCCATGTGTTATGAATATCCAACTTAAACGTACAACCTATATTTGTGAACCAATCCCTGTAAAGCCTATTATATTAAAATTTTGAGGTACACACAATGATTTGTAATAAGAAACAAGTGCTGCTTTGTAACACACATCAAAATATTATTTTTATTATTTATACAATATTATATAAATATCATTTATATTATTATGTTAAAGATATATTAGTGTTTAAATACTGAAAATGTTTTTTTCTTAATGTTTTTTATGCATAGAAAAGTACATATACCATGACAAACGTTTGACTGACATTAGATCCAAAGCATACCTGTTTTGATTTACATACAAATTTGACTTAAAGACAGACGTTAGTAATCTGAGGACTGCCTGTATTTTCAAATATCTTGAAGGTGCAGTATATAAAATGGTTTTGTACTGCCACATGAATTAAATGACAAATTGATGGACGATATTAAAAAAAAAAAAACCAACTAGAAATAGAGCCAAATACTTAAGGAAATTTAGTATATGATGGTACTAGAGTGTTTGTAAAGATTTCCAGAAGTTGAGCCATCCCCGGAGGTGTATCTCTTTGTGATATGACTTTGCCTCTTCTCCTATCAAGGGGTAGAGAACACACTCCATTCCTGGCTCTTCTTTCTTGGTGTTAATGAGGTCCCTTTATGTAGTATAGGGCCTAAGGCATTTGACTGCTAACCAGAAGGCTGGTGATTCAAACCCACCAGCTAGCTACTCCTCGGAAAGGAAGTTTGGGCAATCTACTTCCGTAGAATTACCGCCTCAGAAACCTAAAGAGGGGTTGCTATGAGTTGGAAACAAGTCAATGGCCAGTGACTTTGGTTTTTTTTTTTTTCTGCTTCTGCTTCTGTCTCTTGTAAGATAAAAGGTGATGCAGGCCACACCCCAGGGAAACTCCCCTGGGGTGTGTCCCGATGTTGCATCCCACCCTAATCCCCTTAAAGCTGATTGGTTGATCATGTCATAGGGATGATAACATCATTACATAACTGCAAAATTGCATTACATAACTAATGCCACTGAGAATCATGGCCAAGTTGAAGATTATTTTGTGGGGTGGGAGCACAATTCAATCCATGATGCACACCAAACAACTATCTGTTATTTCCTAAAGCTAACCCAGTCTCTTTTCTTATACTTTTACAAATCTTTCTATTGATCCTAATGCACTCCCAGAACTTTGCTGTGATACAGGTTAGAGCCCCTTACCAAACCAAATTCACTGCTGTGAAGTTGATTCTAACTCATAGCAACCCCTCCTTGGGTTTCCAAGGCAGTATCTCTATGGAAGTAGATTGCCCAGTGTTCCTTCTGAGCAGTGGCTAGTGGGTTTGAACTGCCAGCATTCTGATCAGCAGTCAAGTGCCTTAGGCACTATGCCACCAGAGCTCCCTAGAACCCCTTAGAGAGGTACTTTTACATTTCACATTTATCACTGAAAAATTTGAGCTTAGAGTTGTTGTTAGAGTTTGTTTGTATTGAAAAGAAAATATCTCATCTTACAACATTCTCCACGAAGCCATTTACCTGACAGACTTACCATATTTTAGAGCAGGAGTTACAAAGCCTCCACTTATGCTTTTCTTGCTGCAAAAATTATCTGCTAGAAATAACCCAAATAACAATTTCTGTTTTAAACACTGCACTCTCTAAACAGTTACTGTTCTTGCACTGTAGGGAAAATACAGCTTTAAGGGCTTGTCTTCTGATGACATTATACAATTATTTATAGTATGAATAAAAATCTGATGCTTTTTTCTTGAGAGGGGCTGTGTTATTTGTGGTACTTTTGTGGAGGCAGGGAGTGGGACAGAGGTTTAGCTCATGTTACCAAAGCATCTCCTTGATTTAGCATTCTTCCTTGAAGGATAGGTTCATACGAAGCCCAGATTTGATTTACCTCAGGGTGAAATACAACCCTCTTGTATTCTGTGAATTAAAATGATCCTGTACCTCTCTAAGTACCCCTGGTTTCAGTGGAATGTGAGCATTCTTGGTAAGAATACTGCTAGATTCATATGCATCTGTTGCTATGGCTCAAATATTTAGTTACTTAGTATGCAGCCTTTTATTCAACCAAAAGCTGAAGTGGCTACTTACCTATCACACAATGAAATTCACTGCCAATATTCTTACACATGATAAGGTCAGTAACTTTAATCGGATGGGACTCTAGCCCATATTCGATTAGAAGGCAAAAGAAGTATGTTGCTATTATTCTATTTTTGTACTTTTTTTTATGTTCCTTTTTTCCTTTTGTTAAATAGAGACCTTCTGTCAATGAATAGTAATAGTTGACCATTTACTGAATGTCTACTTTAATGCATCGTGTTAGATACATTGCATTATTTCTAATCTTCACTAGCTCTGAAAGAGAAAAATGTATATTATCCACACACTTATAATGAAGAAAGTGAGATTCAGGGAGGTTAAAAAACCTTCCCAATATTTATTTTATATACGGTATGTGCTGGAGCCAGGATTCAAGCATAGGTTACTTCTGATTTTAGAGTTTGTGTTTTATTCTTTGACTTATCAAAGTAAATGTTATATGTGTAAAAGCCAAAAAAACTGAATCCACTGCCATCAAGTTGATTCCAACTCATTGCAACCCTGTAGAACAGAGTAGAACTGCCCTATAGGGTTTCCAAAGCTATAAATCTTTATGGAAGCAGACTGCCACATCTTCTCCCATGGAGCAACTGGTGGTTTTAAACCACTGATCTTTTTGTTAGCAGTCAAATGTCTTAACCATTGCATCACCACAGTTCCTTGTCCTATGGGTAGCATAGGTTTAAACTGGAGTTCACTAGTGCCTTTCAGTGTTTCAAACCAGTTCATTCCAGTTCAACACTGCTGAGAATTTGCATTTCCACCCCATATATATCGATTCAGAATCTACATTTTAAAAAGATCCCTAGGTAATTATTATGTATACTTGTACCTTATGTTAAAATGTAGATTCTGATTCAGTATATCTGAGGTAGGAGCTCTGGTAGCATAGTGCCCAAGGCACTTGACTGCTAACCAGAAGACTGGTGGTTCAAACCCACCAGCCACTCCTTGGAAGGAAGGTTGGGCAATCTACTTCCGTAGTGATACTGCCTAGGCAGCCCAAGGAGGGGTCGCTATGAGTTGGGTCCGACTTGATGGCACATAACAACAACAACAACATATCTGAGGTAGAAATGTGAATTTTTAGCAGAGGGTCGAACTGGAATGAAATTTTTCTAAGCCCTAGTGCCTTTTGAGGGAGTTCTGGTGGCATAGCAGATAGTGCATTTGGCTGCTAACCAGAAGGTGAGCAGTCAAACCCACTACCTGCTCTGCAGAAGGAAGATGGGGCAATCTACTTCCATAAAGATTTATAGCCTCAGAAACCCAGTGGGGTCACGACGACTCAGAATTGAGTCGAAGACAGTGAGTTTGGTTTTTTTGGTTTAGTGCTTTTGGAGCAGCATTTACTACCGTCGTCTTTGAGAATTCTTTAATTTTATGTAAATGAAATTTTCAATGAAATTGTATTCTAGCAATACAATTGTGTTTTATTCTTTGACTTATCAAAGTAAATGTTATATGTGTATTTATTTTTGAATAAAATTTACTTATTTGAATTGATTAATGTGATATAGAGACAAAAACATGAGATTTGAAGATCAAAGGCCTAGATTTTGAGTCTTAATAATACGTTTTACCAACTGTGTGACCTTGGAAAAGTCACCTCATTTCCCTGAGCCTTAGTTTCTTCATCTTTCAAATGGGGATAGTACCAACTCACAGTGGTGAGATGATTAAATAAGATACTATACATGAAGGTGCTTTGTAATCTATGCAGTTATGGGTATTGAAATTAATGTAAAAAAAAGAAATTTCTTTAGCAGACAATTCTTTTATTAAATATCTTATTCATGTTCTTATGTGTAGTTGCATGTTAGGTGCTTGGAATAAGGTGAACAAGGTAGACAAGGACTCTCATGAAGTTTATACTCTGCTGCTGCATTGTCCAGTATGGTAGTCACCATTATAATTACCAAAATTAAGTACAATTTAAAATTCACTTCCTCAGTCACACTAGCTGTATTTCAAGTGATCAGTTTCCACATGTGACTAGCAGCTACAGTGTTATACAGTGAAGATATAGAGCATTTCCATCATTGCAGAAATTTCTCTGGTAAAGCTTTGCACAGAGAAGCAGACAATCAATTGGATGCGTATTTAATTTACCTGTCATAAGTGCTTTGATGAAATAAGCAAAGAAGAGTTAATGCCTTTGAATTATGGTGTTGGCAAGGAATACTGAAAATACCATGGACTGCCAGAAGAATGAGCAAATGTGTCCTAGAAGCAGTGCAGCCATGGTGCTCCTTGGAAGAGAGAATGGCCAGAGTTCATCTCACCAACTTTGGCCATATGATCAGAAGGGACCATTCCCTAGAGGGAGGATATCATGCTTGGTGGAGTAGAGGGTCCACCACTCATCTGTCAGTTTGTTGTACTTTGCTGGCTTGTGTGTTGCTGTGAGGCTGGAGGTTATGCCACTGGTATTTCAAATACCAGCAGGCCATGGTGGACAGGTTTCAGTGGAGCTTCTAGACTAAGACAGACTCAGAAGAAGGAAGAATTCTCAAAGAATTGTCCAATGAAAACCTTATGAATAGCAGTGAAACTCTGTCTAATATATTACTGGAAAACTTTATGAATAACTCTGAAACATTGTCTGAGATAGTGCTGGAAAATGAGCCCTTCACATTAGAAGGCACTCAAAATACGACTGGGGAAGAGCTGCTTCCTCAAAATAGAGTCAGCCTTAATGGTGTGGATAGAATAAAGCTTTCAGACCTCTATTTGCTGATGGGGCATGACTCAAAATGGGAAAAAACAGCTGCAAACATCCATTAATAATCAGAACATGGAATGTACAAAGTATGAGTTTAGGAAGATTGGAGGTTGTCAAAGTGAACTGGAACACATAAAGATTGATATCCTAGGTATTAGTGAGCGGAAATGGACTGGTTTTGGCCATTTTGAATCCGACAACCATATGTTCTGCTGTGCCTAGAATGACACATTGAGGAGGATTGGTGTTGCATTCATCATCACAAAGAGTGTTTCAAGATCTATCCTGAAGTACAATGCTGTCAGTAATGGGATAATATCCATATGCCTACAACGAACGAACACACTGCTGTCGAGTCGGATCTGACTTATGGTGACCCCTCCTTGGGTTTCCAAGGCAGTATCACTATGGAAGTAGATTGTCCAACCTTCCTACAAGGAAGACCAGTTCAAATTTATGCACCAACCACTAAAGCCAAAGATGAGGAAATTTAAGATTTTTACCAACTTCTGGAGTCTGAAATTGATCAAACATGCAGTCAATATGTTTTGCTTATTCCTGGTGATTAGAATGTGAGAGTTGGAAACAGAGAAGAATCACCAGTAGTTGGAACATATGGCTTTGGTGACAGAAATGATGTTGGAGATTACGTGATAGAATTTTGCAAGACCAACGACTTACTCTTTACACATATCTTTTTTCAAAACATAAAACAGTGGACCTCACCAGATGGAATACACAGGAATCAGATCAGCTACATCTGTGAAAACAGCCAAAACAAGACCAGGAGCTGATTGTGAAACAGACCATCAACTGTTTATATGCAAGTTCACATTGAATGAAGCTGAAGACAATTAAAACAAGTCCAGGAGAGCCAAAATACAACCTTGATTATATCCCATCTGAATTTAAAAACCATCTGATGAATAGATTTGACACATTGAACACTGATGACTGAAAACCAGAGGAATTGTGGGATGACACCAAGAACATCATCCATGGGAAATTCCAGTAAGATGGTGAACTAGGCAGAAGGACTGCACAGACCTTCTTCAACAAAGAAAAGGGAAACCAATTAACACAGACACAGAAGATAATCTTGCACCCCTGAGCCTTGAAGGGAAGGATACAAAAGTGGACTAAACCCCAACTAGCAGAAGAATTTGTGTGAAAA
>NW_006921820.1:460384-472627 GCF_000298275.1 Orycteropus afer afer | reverse complement strand
CCTCAAGTGGACACATGCCCTGGAGAGAACAATCATGGGAGAAGGAAGGGCTGCTTATGCACAGGGAGACAGCTCAGGGCGCAGGAGAGTATGGAGGGATGGTCACTGGGAAGAGGTAACTATGGGGAGGAAGTGGGAGGGGAGCTGTTGCATTGTGGTGAACTGTGGTCAATGATGTGAGACAAAGTATATGTGAACTGTTGTATGGAAAGTGAATTTGCTCTGTAAATCTTCACCCAAATCACAATAAATTAAAAAAAAAAAAATCATCCATGAAGAAAGCAAAAGGTCATTTAAAAGACAGGAAAGGAAGAAAAGACCAAAATGGATGTTAGGAGAGACTGTGAAACTTGCTTTTGAATGGAGAGTAGCTAAAGCAAATATAAAAATTGACAAGATAAAAGAACTGAACAGAAGATTTCAAAGAGCAGCTCCAGAAGGCAAAGTGAGTTATTAGAATGAACTGTGCAAAGACTGGAGTTAGAAAAACAGAAGGGAAGAACACACTTAGCCTTTCTCAAGCTGAAAGAACTGAAGAAAAGTTTCAAGCCTCAAGTTACAATGCTGAAAGATTCTATGGGCAAACTATTGAATGATGCAGAAAGCATCAAAGAAGGTGGAAGGAGGAATACACAGGGTCACTGTACCAAAAAGAAATCAGTCGATGCTCATTCATTTTAGGAGGTGGCATATGATCAAGAACCAGTGGTACTGAAGGATGAAGTTGAAGCTGCACTGAAGGGTTTGGTGAAAAACAAGGCTCCAGGAATTGACAGAATACCTGTTGAGACGTTTTAACAAATGGATGCCATGCTGGAACATGCTTCCTGGCCAGCTGACTGGAAGAGATCCATATTTGTACCCATTCCAAAGAAAGATGATCCAATAGAATGTAGAGATTCTCAAACAATATCATTAATATCACACACAAGTAAAATTTTGCTGGAGATAATTCAGAAACAGTTGCAGCAGTATATTGACAGGGAACTTCCAGTAATGTAAGCTGGATTCAGAAGAGGACTTGAAATGAAGGATATCATTGCTGATGTCAGGTGAATCTTGGCTGAAAGCAGAGTTTTATTGACTATGTAAAAGCTTTTGATTCTGTAGATCATAACAAATTATTGGTAATATTGAGAAGAATGGGGATTCCAGAATACTTAATTGTGCTTATGAGAAACCTGTACATAGACCAGGAGGTTGTCATTCAAACCAAACAAGAGGATACTGCATAGTTTAAAATCAGCAAGAGTGTGTATCAGGATTGTATCTTCTCACTATAATTAATCAATCTGTATGCTGAGCAAATAATCCAAGAAGCTGGACTACATGAAGAATAATGTGGCATCATCAGGATTGAAGGAAGACTCATTAACAACCTGCCTTATGCAGATGACACAACCTGGCTTGCTGAATGTGAAGATGACTTGAAGCACTTACTGATGAAGATTAAAGACTATAGTCTGCAGTATGGATTACACCTCAATGCAAAGAAAATGTAAATCCTCACAACTGGACCAAGCTTTTGATTCTGTAGATCATAACAAATTATTGGTAACAGCATCATGATAAATGGAGAAAAGATGGAAGTTGTCAAAGATTTCATACTACTTGATTTCACAATCAACATCCATGGAAGCAGCAGTCGAGAAATCTGACATCGTATTGTACTGGGCAAATCTGCTGCAAAAGACTTCTTTAAAGTGCTAAAGAGCAAAGATGTCTTCTTGAAGACTAAAGTGTGCCTAACCCAAGCCATGATATTTTCAGTAGCTTCATATAATTGTGGAAGCTAGACAATAAATAAGGAAGACCAAAGAAGGAGTTCATGGTTTTGAATTGTGGTGTTGGCAAGGAATGCTGAAAGTACCATGGGCTACCAGAAGAATGAACAAATCTGTCCTGGAGGAGGTGCAGCTGATATGCTTCTTGGAAGTGAGAATGGCCAGACTTAGTGTCACCTGCTTTGGTCATGTTGTCAGAAAGGACTGTTCCCTGGAGAAGGATATCATGCTCGGCAAAGTAGAAAGTCAGCAAGAAAGGGAAAGACCCTCAACAAGATGGATTGACACAGTGGATGTAACGATGGGCTCAAGTATAGCAAGGATTGTGAGGATGGTGCATAACCAGGCAGTGTTTTATTCTTTTGTATATAGAGTTGTCATGAATTGGAGCCAACTCCAATACCTAACAACAGCAACAATATTTAAGAGCTAATGGAGAAGTTGACATTTTCTAGGTCATGAGGGGGTAGATAAGCCATTTCAGAAGGAAGGAATAGCATATGCAAAGACCCTGAAACCTAAAGAAGATAGAGATTGAGGTCTAGAAAGGAGAAGGCATGCAGAGCCTGTGTGGAGGGATTAGCTTTATATAGGAGGAATGAGTCTTTCTCCATTGTAATAGGAGAAACAAAGGAGATGGTGGGTCAGCTTGCAGATAGGCTTGTAGTTTTTGTGGCAGAAAGGGAGGGTTTTCTTGTTCCAGTTGCTTCCACTTTTTCTCTATGAAATGGAAGATCTTCTGAAAGCAAAATAGTGAAAGGAAAGAGTAGAGCTTTGAAGAGATTGAGGAAGGTCCAAAACAAGTCTTTGTGGAGAGGGCACAGACTAGAGAGATTTAGTAAGATTGTGAAACTGTAGTTATGCCAGTCTTTTGCATGGTGTAATATGTTTTTTCTAGGTGCAGACATGGAAAATGCTGATGGCTGTTCATTAATCTGTTATATAAATTAATGCATGCAGGGCACTGATAATGATGCCTGGCCAGTAATACGGACTAAACAAACTTGTGTGACTGTTAGCACTGCTAGGGCTTGGCTAGTAGAGTAAACAAATAGAACAATAAAGAAGGAATGTAGGACATTTGCAAGAAAGTGATTATGATGGTGGTCTATGGAATCTGCCATACATAAAAATAGACATAAGACAACAGCAGGATGATGTATAGGGAAAAGGTAGAAAGAACCACTGAGTGGAGCCTGGTGAGTATCTGTGGATTATCTATCAGTGGCATACTCAAGCAAGTAAGGAGACAAGATAGGATGATTAGTCAAGAGAGTGAGGTGTATGAAACAGAAGTAGGAGTTACAAAGAAGTATTACACACGGTTCCCTCTAAAGAATCTTACAATCTAGGCAGTATGTGGTATTTCCTTGTGAATATCAGATTTGTTATAATTGCTTAATTTGTTATAATTGTCTAAGTAAATGACCTTAGCAGTGACAGGTAATCCCAAAACCAAGAAAAGCAAACCTACTGCCATCAAGTCAATCCCAACTCATAGCGACCCTACAGGACAGAGAAGGACTGCCCCATACGGTTTCTAAGTCTAAATATTTATGGAAGTAAACTGCCTTATCTTTCTCCCAGGGAGCAGCTGGTAGGTTCCAACTGCCCACCATCTGGTTAGCAGCTGAGTGCTTTAACCACTGCACTACCAGAGCTCCTTGGAGATCCACCAGCGCTACCCCCCCAAAAAAAAAAAAAAAAACAAACTCACTGCTGTCAAGTCGATTCAACTCATAGCGACCTCTCCTTGGGTTTCTGAGGCAGTATCTCTATGGAAGTAGATTGCCCAGTCTTCCTTCCAAGGAATTTAAACCACCAGCCTTCTGGTTAGCAGTCAAATGCCTTAGGCACTATGGGACCAGAAACATTTTAAGAGTATACAGTGTTTATAATATACAAGCCTAGAAAATTGAAATCAAAATGTGGAAAACCTTTCAGATTATTATTCTTAGTTTCTCTGCCATCCCTACTTCTGTTCTGGTTTAAGCCTCACACAGAATTTGATGGCAGCAGTTGCTCTAGTTAGTCCTATGGATGGGTAATTCTCCCTCTGGTTCTGTTTTGTGCTGTGAGGTATGGATTTGTGGTTGTGAATATAAAGTAAATACCAGCCAGTTGTCTGATTTTTCCTCTTTTCATGTATTCTGTGAAGCAGTTTCAAATTGAATACTGAAAGTGATTAGGGTTTTGAAATGTTTAGGAAAAGGAAGTATTATAGTCTTATTCATTAATGTCCTTCTTCCCTTTCATTTTGTATTGAAGACTTCAACGATTAGCCAAAGATCTTCTAAAACAGCTACAAGTACAAGACAGTGGCTCATGGGCAAACAATAAGGTTTCTGCTTTGGATCGGACCCTAGGCGAAATTGCTAGAATATTAGAAAAGGAGGTATGTGACTAATCTCTAGCCTTTGAATCTTAATCTTGCCCTTTCTCACTATGGTAAGTTGTATTGCATCCCTTCCATATACCCATTTCATGTGTTTGTAGAAGCCAGTCAACAGCTGATGGATGTTTTTTTACTTTTGTTTTTAATGAAATCAAAGTTGTTTTCCATTTTAATTGGAGCCCTCAATAGAAAAAAAAATGTTATTTAAGTCATGGTTTTCTCAGCTCCCCACACAAACAAAATGAAATTACTTAATCAGAAATAATAGTAATAAAGTATATTATGCAATTTTATGATAGAAAATATGAAACTTTGAATTATTTCAAGTTCATAAAATACGAAGAAGGGCCCACAAAACAATTTCTTTCCTGTTTCTAAACAGATTTGACAGTTTTCTTTAATGACTTAGAGTCATTAAATGTCTCAAAGATAGTTAAAAAAATCTTTAGTGATTTCAAATTTATTCTTTAGTATAGAAAAATTTAAACTGTAAAAAGAAGAAATAAACTTTCTGTAATATCTACAGATCTTATTAAAATCTATTTTTTTTTATTCTAAACCTTTTATTGTCTATTTTTTACATTATTTTATCTGACTGATTTTATATTGTTTTTATCCTTAAAAATTCTTTGTAACTGAATAAATATACTGCAGTTTACATAAATTATAACACTTGGATGGTTTCTAATTTCTTCCTATTTTAAATAATAGCTATCTTTGTTTATAGCTGCATTTTTTTGTTTGTTTGTTTTTTGTTTGGGGGTTTCAAATATACTATGTAAAACTTTATCTATACAAAAGGATACAGTGATTAAAAAGTATGTAAGTAAAGTGAACAGTTGTGAACTGCCCAACTTAAGAACTAGACTGTTGTTATTGTTATGTGCCATCGTGTTAGACCTGACTCATAGCAACCCCTCCTTGGGTTTCCGAGGCGTTATCACTACAGAAGTAGATTGCCCAACCTTCCTTCCAAGGAGTGGCTGCTGGGTTTGAACCTCCAGCCTTCTGGTTAGCAGTCAGGTGCCTTAGGCACTACGCTACCAGAGCAGTACATTTATGGCTACCGGTGTGAGCCTTCCTTACCCCATCTCCCACCTCTGCTCCCTCAGAGGTCTGTACTGAACAGAATTAAAGTTGTATCATTTCCATGTTTTTCAAAAGTAGCTTTATCACTTTATCACATAAATATATTGCTAAATAATATGTTATTTAGCTCTGTTTGATTTTGACCTTTTAAAATATCATACTGTAGACTTGTGATTTTTTTTTAGTCAAAAATATAAGTTTTATTGACACTTATAAATGTAGCTGGATTTTAAATTAATTTTCTCTGTTGTGTAGTTAATACTTCATGTGCTAATACTATCATATTTTTATCCATTCTCTTGACAAGGGCTTTTGTGTTTGGGGTTGTCATGTTTGTGTCTGTGCACATGTACATGTGTATGTGAGAGAGCCTACAAACACTACTATTCAAACATTCTTGTACCAGAGCAAATGAACAATAATTTCTCTGAAGGTGATGAGTGTCAGACTGTAGCCTGCATCAGAATCCCCTAGAGGACTTGTTAAAACACAGATTGCTGAGCCTTACTCTGGATTTCTGATTCAGTGGGTTCTGTAGTGAGTCCCCAAGAATTTTTATTTCTAACAAGTTCCCCAGTAATACTGATGCTGCTGGTCTAGGAACTCTACTTTAAGAACAATTGCTCTAGTCTAGGGCAGATACCTCAGAGGTTAAATTCCTGGGTTCTTGGGCATATGAATGACCAGTGTTCTAAGACAGTGCTCACCTATATTTTGACTTCAGACAGTAGCACTCTGTAGGAAATGAGAGCAGCATATTCAGTGTCATTGTGACTGGGCCATATAGAGTCAGTTCTCTGTATAATACACCCCTTTTAAGAGTGTCAGGAGTTCAGAAACTGGTAAATCTCAGACATGTGCTTGGTGGCATGTTTAGAGATTTGATATGCCTTGAGAAGAATCGCTCATCATTTTGTAATTAGCACATATGGATTATTTTTGTTTTTATAGAAGATACATACACTTGAAATTAAAAGGTAATTTTTGAAAATATCACTGTACCTTGAAACAATTTTATCTCTTGAATATTGTTTTACATTTAAGTAATCACAATATAAAAGTAAAATGGTCAATGTAAGAAAGGTATTCAGTATGAGAATCTAAAGTTATTTCATTCACAAAGGGGCAATTTACTGGAATACCACCGATTCCTTATAATTTTTGGGAAAAAAATGTAGTCTGGCTCCCAGTCTAAATGGTCTGTGTCAGGAACTTTGCTGTAAAGCTGTCCTCAGAGTATACACTGCAGGACCACCTAAGAGTCTAAACTTACCTACAATAAGATCCTTTTGCTACTTTTATAACTAAAATCCTTTTTAACTAGCAAAAACTCACTTTATGTAGAATTCTGTTTTATAGAGTTATATGGACATATAAGTGTAATTTAGCTGATAATATTTATGATTTCAGACTAGGAATTGTAAATAACCGTTCCTTTTTGTTTGGAAAACTGCCCGGAGTAACAAAATCATTAAAGCTATAGCCAGGTACCCAGTGAGGGATTTGAAGACAGCCTAGAAATGGCAAGTGTGGGGCTGGTGGAATGTGGGCAAGCTGTCACTGAGAAATGGTGAGAGATGAATCTTGAGGTCTTTACCTGACCAATTTAGACCTCAGGACACTGATACTTTCTGTTATTGCTTTGACACAGTTTTTCCTTTCGTAGTTCATCTGAAGTTCTGAGCACTACTTTAGAGCTCAAGGGTTAAACGTATGATAACATAAAAATGCCCTTGTAATGAAAGGGATCAGAAAACTGAAAAGGTTTTGGGTTTAGTGGTACTTACTAGACTGCTAGACTGTGTGGTCACTTTCTGGCCTCTGATGAATTCTTAAACCCGTGCGAGTCCCTTGTGCCTTTTTGGATTCTCTGCTTCTGTTCAGAAATTAAAGGCTTAGAAGCTTTGTTTGCATGTATTCTGCTTTTTAAAACTTTCAGCTTCTGTTTATAGAAATACGGTGATCTATGGTACTTACACCAGCTCTCCCAACAAAATCATGTAAAAATGCTGCATAGAATTAAAATTAAATTTTCTTGAAAGCATCTGTTTGGGTTACCTAGTGCTGTTCTAACAGAAATATACCACAAATGGGATGGCTTTAACAAACAGGGGTTTATTCTCTTACGATTTGGAGGCATTAAGTCTGAGTTCAAAGTGCCAGGTCCTAGCAGCTGGGTGAAAGCCCCTCAACCTTGGGCTTCAGCTCTGCCTCCTGCTCCCAGCCCATTGAAGCTGGAAGCTTTTCTTTACTCTGACAGCTGCTAGCTGCTGAGGCTGATAAACCCAAGGTTGACAAGTAAAAAGGCACAGTCCCAATGTTACCAAACAACAAGGCAGGCCACTAATTCAAGTCCAGGAGAAGTCCTAAGATCGGCAGGGCATGGCAGGGTTGAACAATGACTTGGCTACATGCAGGGTTCAAGCATGCCAATTAGCTAGAGACCTTCCTAGAAGTTGCTTCTTACATACTGGAAGCAGACCACATCCCTGATGCAGCTGCTACTCAGCTGTTCCAATAGATTCTACCAAGAAGTTAATTACCAATCTCACCATGAGAAATAGCTACATCCAGTTGCCTAGCCATTCAACCAGGCCCAGTCAAGGTGACACACAAGCTTTACTACCATAGCATCTAAGAGCTGAGAAGTTAAAGAACTACCAGACCGAAGCAAAAGCAAGAAATTCAGAAAGTTGTGCTTATAGTCAGAACATCTACCATGCTGACAAATCTAAGTTATGATTTTGCCAGTTTCATCAAGTGAGGGAACAAAAAAGTAAAAGCCTATGTGCTTCCCAAAGTGTGAAGTGTAACAGGATACTTCCCCACTACAAATTTAAGACCATAACAGCCTACTCTTTCACTTAATCATGAATCTTATCACCTCACCCTTAGGGACTACAAAGAAGACATCTTGGTACAGTGTAGAAGTTAAAACTGTAATCTAGTCCTAAAGTAGATTTTTAGATCAAATTCACATCACCTGTATTATTTCAAATTGTGAATTGAGTCTAACATGGTCCTGTATTGATTAGTAGTATTCCCACAGACCTGACAAGAGGAAATACAAATCTTCATTGAAGGAAGACACTTTTGTACTCAAGATAAGTTCTCTCAAATGATGTTACAAGGAGAAGTAGCCAGAGTCAAAAAATAATTAAGCACAAAAGTAAGTAAGTTATGATGATTGAGAACAAGCAAAGCTTTGTGATTACCCATCATAGATTTTTAAAATACATTTTTTATCTTTTAAGGAAATAAAAAACAAGCTTGAAAATATCTGTAGGAATGGACCTAGCCAAATTAATAATTCAGAACAGTTCTCCCACTCATGACAACCAGTAGAGCTGGATAAAATATAAACTGCACTGAATTGTTAGCAAGATAGTGAAGAATTACTGGGCCAAGATCTAGGAATATGATATTTGGGGCTGTTTTTCTCCTGGATACAGTTGATGATCTGAAAAAAGTAGGTAAGAGATTGAGTAATACTTTTGACATCATTACACAGGTGATGGGAAAAAACTTTGAGTCTAGGACTTATAGTGATGGGGGCTATAGACAACCCCATGTTTTGGGTTGGGATCTTGAAGGATTGCACAGTCAAGTGCCTTAGGCACTATGCTACCAGAGCTCCTAACAAATTCATACTCATCAATAATTACACTGAATGTCACTGGATTAAAATGGACCATTCAAGAGACAGAGAGTTGCAAATTGGATAAGAAAACATAACCCATCAATATGCTGTCTGCAAGAGACACATCTTAGAGAGAAAGACTAAAATTCAAAGGTTGGAAAAAGATATATCAAGCAGATGGCAACCATAGAAGAGCAAATTGGCAATATTAATTTCTGATAAAATTAATTTTAGACAAAAAACACCACCATAAGAGACAAGGAAGGGCATTATATAATGATTAAAAGATCGATTGGACAAGAAAACATAACAATAATATCTATGCATCCAATAAAAGAGCTCCAAAATACATAAACCAGACTCTAACAGAACTGAAGACAGCTATGACTTCACAGTCATAGTTGTTTTTGTTGTTGTTGTTATGTGCTGTCAAGTTATGGACCTGACTCATAGAGACCCCTCCTTGGGTTTTCAAGGCGGTATCACTACGTAAGTAGATTGTCCAACCTTCCTTCTGAGGAGTGGCCGGTGGCTTTGAACCACAGCCTTCTGGTTATCAGTCAAGTGCCTTAGCCACTATGCTATCACAGTAATAGTAGGAGACTTTAAATACCACTTTCAATCACAGATAGAACAGTTGGAAAGAAACTCAACAAAGGCACAGAAGAACTAAATACTATCTACCAACTTGACCTTATAGACATCCACAGAGCACTTTACCCAAAAACAGCACAGTATACATTCTCTTCCAGTGCACATGGAACATGCTCCAGGATAAACCATATGTTAGGCCACAAAACAGGCTAAACTTGGGAAGAAAACTATAAATCACAGGGTAACCTCAAAGCAAAATGATAAACCTTCACATTAAAATAAATCACCAAATATGGAAAACAACTCAAGTATCTGTCAGTAGCTGAGTATATAAACTAGAACAGCCCCCATAGAGTTTCCTAGACTTTAATCTTTACAAGAACAGATCACCAGGTCTTTTCTCCCACAGAGTCTGTAGTAGATTTGAACTGCATACCTTTTGTTTAGCAGCTGAGGCCTTAACCACTGTGCCACCAGGGCTCCTAAATTATTTATATAATGGAATATTATTCAACAGTGAGAATGCATAAACTATAGCTATGGATGACAACATGGATGCATCTTACAGTGCTTTAGTGAGAAGCAAGTCACCAAAAATATGTATTCTCTATAATTCCAGTTATATAAAATTCAAGCATAGACAAAAGTACCTGTATTGTTTTGGAATGTATATATAGTTTGTAAAACTAAAAAGAAGATAAAATCAGAATAATGCTTACTTGGAGAGGAGGGTGTGAGGTGTGGTTAAAGTGACCTAGGTTGTTTCTTGAGTGCTGCCAGTCTTCTTTTTATTTATCAGGTGGTGGTTATGCAGTGTTCAAATTAGAATTATTCTTTAAATTGTACTTAAATGTTTTCTCATTTTTCTGACTTTTCTGTGTTTATGTTTCACCATAAAATTGCATTAGAAAATTCAAGTTAAAATAAAGTATCCAAAGACTCTTGTTGCAGAAATATTTAATTATTTCCAATAAGAGGTTCCAGAAATTCTTACATGCAAAGACATTTTCCTCATTCTTGCCATTGTTAAATTCAGGCCAAGTGAGATGATTTGTATTTGCATTAATGAACATTGCATTTAAATTTGGATGGTAACAGTGTCCCAGAAGCTTTCTGTGGTTTATCAGTAACATGAGACATTTGTATGCTGTTACCATAAGTAAACAGTTTAAGCAGATGGATTGGACATGGAGTTTATCCAGTTGCCTTTCCTGACTTTTTTAGAATCCTGCCAAATTTAAATAGAGATTCAGCTGTGAATCTCTTGAACCTGAATAAGCAAACCACATTGCTGGCAGAATTCGTAATTTGAACTAAATTAAGAGATGTCAAATCATAATTTACTTTGTAATACCTATAGCAAACCATGGCATGCTTTGGTGTTTTGCAGTTCTTTTTGCAAAATTTCAACAGTGGATACCTGTGGAAAGTAGAAAGGTAGAAACTCTCCCACACCTCCCTTTTTTTCTGCTTTTCACCAACTGAAGCTTATAATTGTTTAACAGATAACTGGAATAAAACACTAAAGGCCTGAGAGCTTTTCAACCTAATTGTGTTCAGAAGCAGGTCCTGCTAGACACTGCTTGTCCCCCAAACATCATGATTTTGTTTGGTTTTTACTTCTTATTTTCAGCTGGAATTCTTCAGTTGAGAGGAACTGGAAAGCATTCAATACTATGAACTTCTTACTTTGCTTCCCTCACTACTTATGTTCTTAACTTATGTAATTGTTTCCTCATAGCTGCTGATAAATAATTGTATGTAGACCATATGACCCTCAGAAGAAAGTTTGGGCAATATACTTCCGTAGTGATACCACCTCGGAAACCTAAGGAGGGTCGCTATCATATTTTGTCAGAAGGTGACAAGTATAGTATGTGGCCAAAGGAAAATTTAAATGTCTCAGACCTTCAGCTAGCTTGCGTTAGAAGATTTGTATAAGGGAAGATGGAATTAATTGTTATTTCAAAAATCTGACAGAGGTTTAATTTGATTTGTTTTGAAAAGAAAAGAGATTAGATAGGTACTTTAGTGGGCAGTGAATTTATGTTAAGGAGGAACAACTCAGAAAAGGCGGATGAGAATGGTTGCACAATTTGAAGAATGTAATAAATGTCACTGAATTGTACTTGTAGAAACTGTTGAATTGGTGAAGGTTTTGCTTTGTATATTCTCAACAACAAAAACAAAATAAAATAAAAAAGAAATTACAGTAAAAGTGGCAAAAGCTGGAACCTGTGGAAGGCGGAAACCTGTCAGAGAAGGAAAACTCAGATATTTTCTACTAAATAGAGAGCATTAGAAGAGTGATGACTGGACCTTATCAAAAGCAGAGAATTATGAGACCTGGAAAAACAAGGCAGTCCTGATGAGTTCCACCTCTTTCAGGTTTCACTGTATTTGCAGGGAGGTGAATTGACTAGAAAAGGGCATAAGGAATTTCCTGGAGTATTAGACCAGCTGCTGTCAAGTCAGTTTCCATTCATGGGGACTTCATGTGTGTCCCCATGTGAGTAGAGTAGAGCTGTGCTCCATAGGGTTTGCATTGGCTGAATTTTTTTTTTTTTAGGATTTACAGAGTAAATTCACTTTTCATACAGCAGTTCACATATACTTTGTCTCATGTCATTGACCAAAATTTACACTGCAGCAGCTCCCCTCCCACTTCCTCCCCATAGTTACCTCCTCCCAGTGTCCATCCCTTCATACTCTTCTGCACCCTGAGCTATCTCCCTGTGCAT
>NW_006921820.1:434043-453569 GCF_000298275.1 Orycteropus afer afer | reverse complement strand
TATCTTCTGTGTCTGTGTTAATTGGTTTCCCTTTTCTTTGTTGAAGAGGGTCTGTGCAATCCTTCTGCCTAGTCCGCCATCTTGCCCCTCCTCTGGCTGAATTTTTAGAAGTAGCTTTTCTTCCAAGGCACCTCTGGATGGACTTGAACCTCCAACCTTTTGGTTAGCAGTGGAGCGCATTAACTGTATGCACTACCTGAGGACTGGGAGGTGATAGAAGTGGTCTATATTTTGTTTCAGGTGGTGATTACTTAGGAGTGTGCAATTGAATACCTAAATCTGTGTGTTTTATTGTATGTTAATTGTGCTCAGTAAAAAAAAAAAAAAAAATACAGCTAGATAATAATGATAATCAACATGTTTATATTATTTTTCAGATTCTCGAGGTAAATCTTTCTTTGCTAAAAACACTCTTTTGGTCATCTTATCTAGAATCACTTATGGTTGCTTACTTACAAAAAGTAGTCTTTTTAAGGGAAATAAATTTGTTATAAAAACTATGTGTATTGATGCTGCTAGTTTAGAGGAATGATTTTCACCAAATCTTGTGATATTTTGTTATCACCCTTGCACCACTCAGGTTCCTCTAGCCATTACATGTTAGTTTTAAATGTGCCTGTTTTAAAACTTTATGTAAATGGAATCCTACTCCATGTATTTGGATGTCTTCCTTCAATCAACATTATGTTTCAAAGGATTTTTGTTGTAGAAGGAGCCCTGGTAGCCCAATAATTAAGTACTTGGCCGCTGACCCACCAGTAGCTCTCCTGGAGAAAAGACCTGGCAATCTGCTCCCCTAAATATTATGGCCTAGGAAACCCTATAGGGCAGTTGTGCTCTGTCACATAAGGTCACTGTGAGTCAAAAATGACTCAATAGCACATAACAATATGTTGTGGGAATCCCTGGGTGGTGGAAATGATTAAACACTAGACAACTAACTGAGGTTGGCAGTTTGAACCCACCAGGAGTACCTCAGAAGAGAGGCCTGGAGATCTGGTTCTGAAAGGTCACAGCCTTGAAAACCCTACAAAAAAAAAAAAAAAGTACAGTTAGTACAGTTCTACTTTGTACACATGGGGTTGCCATGAGTTGGAATCAACTCAGTGGCAATGGTTTTGGTGTCTTTGTGTTTTGGTGTGTTTTTTTGATAGTGGTGTAGGGTTGGTTTTTTTTTTTTTTCTTCCTATTGCCTCGGAAGGAAGATGGGGCAATCTACTTCCACAGTGATACCACCTCGGAAACCGAAGGAGGGGTCGCTATGAGTCGGGTCCAACTCGACAGCACATAACAACAACAATAACACATTGCTGTATAGTGTACCATTGTATAAATTTACTATTACTATTTATCCATTCCACTTTAGAACATTGAGATTGCTTTTATGAAAAATGTAGTTGTGTATGCTAGTACTCATGTGTGCTGGTGCTCATATGTAAGAATTTCACTACAGAGTGGAATTCTTAAGTCACAGGGTATGTACACCTACTCCTCATTTACCAACTACCTCTTATCCAACATTTCACTTTTATGACAATAGTAAAAAAATAAATAAGTCTATTATCCAACTGTTTTACACATGAATGACAAGGTGCTAGGCAGAATGATACTGGCTGTAATGATGGTTATGTGTCATCTTGCCTGGGCCATGATTCTCAGTGGTTTGGCAGGTATATAATGATACAGTCATCCTCCATTTTTCCGTAATGCCAGTTTTTGCATAATGACCTGGTCTTCAGAACCTACCATAAGGTAAGTGAGGAGTGGGTGTATATCTTTAACTTTTCTGGATTATGCTGAATTGTTTTCCAAAGAAGTTGCACACCACACTCCTGTCAGCAGTGTATAAGAGTACTATTTTTCTCTTCCTTTCCCACACTTGATGTTATCAAACTTTTCAATTTTTGCTTCTCTGGTGGATCTGTAGTGGCATCTTGCTATAGTTTTAATGTGCATTATATCTATTGACAAATAATTTCAGGTACCTTTTCATATTTATTGGCCCTTTGAATTTCTTCTTTTGTGGCATGCTTGTTCAGATCTTTTGCTCGTATTTCTACCAATGTGTTGAAGTTCTTCTTATATTCTGGACACCCATCCTAGGTTACTCAAATGTACTACAAATACGTACTCTCATTCTTTAGCTGTGTTTTTACTCTTTTCATTTTTTTGATGAACAAAAGTTCTTAATTTTAATGTCAGATTTAGCAGTGTTTTCTTTAAGGCTAATACTCATTGATCTTTTTCATAAAATATTTTCCCACCCCAAAGTCATTAAGATAACTCGTTGCCATCAAGTCAGTTCCAGCTTATAGCAAACTTCTAGGACAGAGCTGCCCCATAGGGTTTCCAAGGCTGTAAATCTTTGCAGAAGCAGGCTGCCACATCTGTCTCCCATGGAGCATATAGTGGGTTTGAACCACCAACTTTTCATTTAGCCAAGCTTATTAAGAGCTTGTACCATCAAAAAAAAAAAAACCTCACTGACATTGAGATGATTCTGACTTGTAGCAACCTTATAGGACAGAATAGAACTGCCCCATAGGGTTTTCAAGGCTGTAAATCTTTATGGAAGCAGATTGCCTCATCTTTCTCCCACAGAGCAGCTGGTGGGTTCCAACCACTGGCCTTTCAGTTAGTAGCCAAATGCTTTAACCACTCTGCCAATGGCTTCCCAAAGTCATTAAGATAGTTTCCTATATTATCTTGAGGTTTTATAGTTTTTACTTTTAGTTTGTTACTTATAGCCTGTACTTTCAGTCTATTACTCATCTGGAATTAATTTTTCTGTTTAGTGTGAAGTAGAGGTATAATTTCATTTTTTTCCTTATTAGGATACTTTGTTTTTTTGAGCACCACTTAACTGAAAAGACCAGTTTTCCACCTATTCTTCAGTGCCTCCTCTATCATAAATACATGGGTTTCTTCTAGCTTCTTTTGTATTTCTGTTTTTAGTGTTTGCCTTTCCTTTTGCCAATACTTACTCACTTTTCAGTTTTTTAGTGTTACAACTTTATAAACCCTAATTACTTCTAATTTCTTAATTCTTTCTAGTATGTTCATAAAACTATTCGTTAAATTTCTACACTTTTATTTTCCCTGTCTAGAAAGCCTCTTTGGTTTCTTCAGCTCTTCTATGGCCCTTTAATAATTTCTTGTTCTTAGTAGATATTTTCAAACTTATTTGTCACTTAGTTAAAAATAGGCAATATAGTTATTTTTAAGTCTGCATCTTTTAGTATGTGTTTATATTGCGCGTTGTTTTGACAAATTCCGTCTTATGTTCTCTTATTTTCTTTTTCACTTGATAATTTTATTTTGCTAAATGTTGGTTATTATATTTGTTGATATTTTTTAAAATCTGTATTTATAAGGTACATTAAGGGAGCCTGGTTGGTGCAACAGTTAAGTGCTTGGGTGCTAACTGAAAGGTTTGCAGTTTGAACCCATCCAGTGGCTCCGTGGGAAAAACTCTTAACACTGTTCTCCTAAAGATTACGGCATTGTTAATTTTGTCTGTTCTTTTATTCTCTATTTTATTATGCCTATTTTTATTTCTTTTGTTAGCCTTGAGTTTGGTTTGCTCTTCTGTTTCTAGCTCCTTAAGATACAAAGTTAGGTTATTGATGTAGGCATTCACATCTATAAATTTCCCTCCAAGCACTGCTTTTGCCTGCATCTGTTAAGTTTTGATGTGTTGTGTTTTCATTCTCATTATTTTCAGTGTAATATGAATTTGTTGATATATTTTTTAAAATATATATTTGTAAGGTACTTTAAAGGAGCCCTGTTAACACAACAGTTAAGTGCTTGGGTGCCAAACAAAAGGTTGGCAATTTGAACCCATCCAGCAGCTCCATGAGAAAAAGATCTGGCAATCTGCCAATTCAAAATAATTTTCTAATTTCTCTTTGTGATTTTTTTCTTTCATTCATTGGTTGTCTGCATGCAATTGTTTAATTTTCACATATTAGTGAAATTTCCAGATTTCCTTCTGTTATTGATTTCTAATTTCATTCCATTGTTATTGGAGAAGATAAGATACATTGTATGATTTCAGTGGGTTTTTTTTTAAATCTATTAAAACTTGTTCTTTCACATGAAGAAGGGTTCGCAATCATTAGCCATTAAAAGAAATGCAAATCAAAACAACAATGGAATGCTCTCTTGCCCCAGCACTAGTAGCAAAGTTCAACAGGACAGAAAATAACAAATGCTGGAGAGAATGTGGAGAGATTGGGACTCTCATACACTGCTAATGGGACTGTAAAATGATATAACCACTGTGGAAAGCAGTATGGCAATTCCTTATTAATTGGAATTAGAAATACCATTTGACCCAGCCATTCCATTACTAGGTATATATCCTGAAGAAGTGAGAGCCAGGACAAGCACAGATATATGCACACCCATGTTCATCGCAGCACAATTTACAATAGCCAAAAGATGGAAACAACCTAGGTGTCCATCAGCAAAAGAATGGACATAATTAAACTATGGTAGACACACAATGGAATACTATGCAACCCTAAAGAATAATATAGGATCTGCAAAACACCATATAATGTGGATGAACTTGGAGGACATTATGCTGAGTGGAATAAGTCAGTCACAGAATGACAAATATTGTATCAGTTTGCTATTGTGAAAAGTCAAGGAAGGTTTATATATGCAATAAAACTTTGTTGTTACCAGAGGTGGGAGGGGAGGTGCCAAAGGGGCAAGAAGGCCATATCTTCTGACTTCCTCTAACCCCACAAGAGGAAGTCAGAGTGACCATCAATAGCCCAAGGCCTATTCCTGTGAGGCCAGACATGCTGCCTCCCTGTAGCCCTTTCCTCAACGCTGACACCAACCGTTCCTCCCGCATCACCCACCACCTTTCTGCTGGGTTCAGTAATTCGCTGCAGTGGCCACAAAGAACTCACAGATTATGGGGTTCATTAGGGCAGCACCAGGCTACAATTCAAGTTCAGGAACAACACTCAGTCTCTCTCAGCCTGCCATCTCTCAGCCAACAGTCTCTCTCAGTCTCTCTCCCAGCAGTGCCTGTCTCTTGGTGTTTCTTTCTCAGTAGCGTGTGTCTCTCAGGAGCACGTTTCTTGCAGCAGCACGTCCTTCTGAGCCAGCAGTCAGAGAGACTCCTTCTGCCTCTAGGAGGGCTCCTTTTGAGGCTGAGCCAACCAATCCCAACATCAGAATTCTATACACCTGAGAGAGAAAGAGCTTCCCAGAAAATTACTTTGTGTTGCTCCCAACAGAAATACCCCAGGTGGATGACTTTAACAAACAGGAGCTACTCAGTTTCTCACAGCAAATTCCACCATGGAGTTTACAAAGACTTATGGCTAGAAAAGCCATACCAGGTAATTTATTACACTGCAGGAGGTGACGGAACACTGCTAGATAGGTAGAGACAAGTATTGATTTGGGTGAAGGGAAGGGCAATGCACCAAATGTGAGCGATCAACACATTGGCATTGAGGAAGAGGTATGTGGGAGAGACAAAAAACAAAACAAAACAAACAAAATACTCACTGCCATCAGGTTGTTTCCAGCTCATAGCAACCCTTCCTTGGGTTTCTGAGGCAGTGTCTCTACAGAAGTAGATTGGCCAATCTTCCTTCCAAGGAGTGGCTGGTAGGTTTGAACTGCCAGCCTTCTGGTTAGTAGTCACATGCCACACTTTTGCATATACAGTACTGCGTTGTCAGTGATGGCAAACATTGACCTAGGGTGGATAGATGGGTGGACAGGCTGAACAATCAGGTATGTCTAGGAAGAGGGGAATGTTCCCATGACCATAGGGTTGGCAGACAATGTATCTACAAAAGTATTTGTATATTCAGTAAGAATGTCGAGGTTTATAGTAGAGCTGACCAGGGACAAGGTTGTGGTGACTTCTTGGCCACAGCCAGCTACCCAGAGGGAGCAAGTAGTTGGACCTGTGGGCTTGGGACCATGGTCTCAGGAGGCATCAATTGGCATAACATACTACACAATAACATTGTTCTACATACTACTTTGGTGAGTAGCAACTGGGATCTCAAAAGCTTGCAAGCGGCCATCTAGATGCAGCGATGGGTTTCTCCTCGTTCAAAGCAAAGAAGAATGAAGAAAACCAAAGATGCATGGAAATAATTAGCCCAAGGGACTGGTATACCATGCAATCCTCAGCCTGTATGACTGAGACCAGAACTAGATGGTGCCCAGCTACCACTGCCAGTCACTCAGAGGGGGATCTATGTAGGAGATTCTAGATCTATGTGGGAGAGCAATGTGGAACAAAACTCAAAATCATAAAAAATAAAGGTCTGCTGGTCTGATGGAGCCTGATGTAACCCCTGAGACTATGGCCCCTAGCTGCCCTTCAGGTCTGGAATTGAACCCACACCCATGGCTTCCAGCCAAACAAAAGACAGGCATATGAATTGAACATTTACCCGAGGTAAATACTCTCCTTGGAGAGAACAATCATGGGAGAAAGAAGGGCTGTTTATGCACAGGGAGACAACTCAGGGGGCAGGAGTGCATGGGAGGGAAGGACACAGGGAAGAGATAACTATGGGAAGGAAGTGAGAAGAGAGCTGTTGCATTGTGGGAAATTTCAGTCAATGTCATGAGGCAAAATGTACATGAACTACTGTATGAAAAAATGAATGTGCTCTATAAACTTTCACCCAAATCACAATAAAAAAAAAATTTTTTAGATCTATTGAAACTTGTTTTCTTGCCTTGTGGTTATTTTGATTATTACATTAGAACAATTTTTAAGAATAACTTGAGGCCTAATATAATGGTACTTTCCTTTGGAAATATTTTCATTGTTTTTGGTAGATACAAAGAGTACTACTCTTTCTGTTGTTGTTGTTGTTATGTGCCATTGAGTCAGACCTGATTTATAGCGACTCCCTCCTTGGATTTCCAAGGCAGTATCACTACGGAAGTAGATTGCCCAACCCTCCTTCCGAGGAGTAGCTGGTGAGTTTGAACCGCCAGCCTTCTGGTTAGCAGTCAGGTGCCTTAGGCACTATGCTACCAGAGCTCCAACTACTCTTTCTTAGACCATTTTAATCAAAGTTCAAGACCTAGGATTCCCTAGCACTTGGGTGTCCTGAACACAGTCTTCAAGTGTGTGGGTTGGCTGATTACTTCCAGTTAATGCATTTCTTGAGAGTGACACTTTTCAGAGTCTTTGTGGGATTGATTCACTTTGAGTTGTTTTTATAAATGTTTCTCATGGATCAGCAAAAGCAGCTTTGAGTCCTATCCTTCTGTCTCTGGGTTTTCAGCTTCTCTTGGACTTCTGGCTTGTAGTTTGTTTCTGTCTTGTAGGTTTTTGGTTCTTTTGAAAATATTAAAGATTTTTTTTTTGTTTTGGTGTAATCTTTATATAATTTTATTTATTTTGTTGTTGTTAATGACAATATACACAGCAAAACACACCAATTCAGCAGTTTCTACATATACCCATGTAATGACATTGATTACATTCTTTGAGTTGTGTAACCATTCTCACCCTCCTTTCTGAGTTGTTCCTCCTCCATTAACATCAATTCACTCTCTCTAGGGTCCCTATCTAATATTTCAAGTTTCTATTATCAGTTTGATCCCATATAGAAAGTTCTTAGAAGAGCCTAATGCTCAAGGAACACATCTTTACTGCCTGCCTGCCTACCATCACTGCCGTGGAGTCAGATCTGACTCATGGCGACCCTTCCTTGGGATTCCAAGGCGGTATCACTACAGTAGTAGATTGCCCAACCTTCCTTTCGAGGAGTGGCTGGTAGATTTGAACTGCCAGCCTTCTGGTTAGCAGTCACATGCCTTAGGCACTATGCTACCAGAGCTGCTAGTTAAGCAAAACTATTGTTTGGTTTAAGAGAACTTCTGGGGATATTTTTGGTTTAAGTTGTAAAGATTATCTTAGGATAGTACTTTGGGGGATTATCCAGCCTCTGCGCTTCAGAAAGTCAAGAGTTCATAAGAATTTGAAAATTTGTTCTGCATTTCTCCCTTTTCATCAGGATTCTTCTATGGAATATTTAATTTAAATGTTCAGTAATGGTAGTCTGGTACCATCCAGTTCTTCTGGTTTCATGGCAAAGGAGGCGGTTGTTCATGGAGGCAATTAACCACACATTCCATATTCTCCTTCTCTTCCTGAGTCTCTTTTATTTTCTTTTGTTTCAAGTGCATGGAGACCAATTATTGTTCCTTGAGTGGCCATTTGCAAGGATTTTAGATTCCAGGTATCATGCAATGAATGAGGAGGTGGAACAGAAGCATTGCACATATAATTAGGCCATTTAATTGGGATGCTCCATGTAACCATGATCCTTAACCTCCAAGCCAAGAAACTAATCCTATGAGGTGTTTGATTATACATAACCAGCCTCAGCGGCTACTCTCTATGTCTGTTTATGTGTGTAGGCTATCTGTGTTGTAAATATATCTATATCATACAACTCTTGCCAAGGCAACTTTTTACAGGTGTTTAACTTACTAGTAGCTATTAAAAAGTTTGTGCAAACCTACCTTTTATCAATACAATATTGCCATCACTATTAACCCTCCCTTTCCACTTCCCTCCCACCCCTTGTAAACCCTAATAATCTTTGTTCTCTGTGCATTTGTCTTTTTACATAAATGAGGTCATGCAATATTTTTCTTTTTGTGATTGACTTATTTCACTCAGCATAATATCTTCTAGCTCCACTCATATTGTAGCATGGATCAAGACTTCATTCCTCCTACTGGCTGAGTAGTATTCCACTGTATGTATGTACCACATTTGTTTACTTACTTACTCATCTGTTGATGGACTTTAGATTGTTTCCACCTTTTGACTATTGTGAACAGTGCTGCAATGAACATTGGTATGCAAGTCACTGTTTGAGTCTCTGCTTTCAAGTCTTTTGGGTATATACCTAGGAATGGAATTGCTAGATCATACAGTGTTCAGTATTTTTAGTTTGTTGAGGAAATGCCACACTATTTTCTACAACAGCTGTATCATTTTGCATTCCTACCAGCAATGGCTAAGGGTTTTAAGTCCTTGCCAACACTTGTAGTTTTCTGTTTTGTTTTGTTTCTAGATCTTAGTCATCCTAGTGGGATTGAAGTTGTATCTCATTGTTTTGATTTGCCTCTCTGTGATGGCTAAAGACACTGAGCTTTCCATGTGTTTGGTGACCATTTGAATGTCTCTTTCAGCTTTTTAAATTCTTTTTTCAACAGAAAGGCTTATCTTGAATACTAGATTTTTGAATGTGAAAGGTTCTCCATTGTCATTCTTAACTGTCTTTTCAGAATAAAATATGTAACACAATGGAAGACATTATAATATCGGTAGTCAGAATTTTGAGAAATATCTGTTCCAATTAAATTAGCTATTTTCATAACGAGGATCACTTGTTTCATATCAAATCGTGTTGCAAATCTTAGAGAACAGCTGTATGCCATCTTTTACTTAGAAAAAATCACATATATAAAAGAATGAGTTCTGTCTTTGCTGACTGAACATAGCATATGTTGTCATTCAGTAAAATAATCCTCATTGACTAGGACTATAAAACATAGTCTGATGTCCTATATCAGAGCTACACACATTTGTTTGGTGGTTATTTGTTTATTTCTCCTTAGAAATAGAAAGATTATGGGAAATATTTCTAATCATGACAAATCACAACCATAATCACTACTCATCTATCTAAGTGAATGCCTCCCTATACACTGTTCTTAAACACTTTTCTCTAACACAATGTTAATAGAATGTTACTGAAAAATAAAAAATAGCATACTTCCTTAGTGTCAGATTTATTTAAGCATTTGAGGGAATTTTTAAAAAAATTATTTTCTTAAGTTTTGTCTGTGTGGATATAAGTAAAATATAATTGGTCTTTGTTGTTTTAATAATATCTTTTGAATAAATATAATTTATAAAATTCTGCTAAAAGAGCAGGGAGGCAGCATTTTCTGACCTCCTCTAACTACACCGGAGGAGGACAGACTCGAGATCAGCACCCCAATGCCTGCTACTATGAGGCCAGACATGTTGCCACCTTCCAATCCTCTTACCAACCTTGACACCAACCATCCCTCCCACTGCACCCACCATCTTTCTACTGGGTTTAGTAATTCATAGCAGTGGCCACACAGAACTCACAGATTATGGGATTTATTAGGGAAGCAACAGGCTACAATTCAAGTTCAGGAACACGCTCAGTCTCTCTCAGCCAGCTGTCTCTCAGCTGACGGTCTCTACCAGTAGCACAACTCTCTCTCAGCAGTATGTGTCTCTTGCATCAGTCTCTCAGCAGCATGTCTCTCTCATGTCTCTCAGCAGTGTGTTTCTCTCAGCAGCACATATTTCTCAACTGGGAGTCAGAGAGACTCTCTCTGCCTCTAGGAGGGCTCATTTTAAGCCTGGCAGAGTGGCAAAACTAATTCCAACATCAGAATTCTATACACCTGAGAGAGAGCAAACTTCCCAAAAGATTGTTTCCTGCTGCTCCAACAGAAATACACCAGGTGGATAACTTTAATAAACAGGTACTCAGTTGCTCACAGCA
This sequence comes from Orycteropus afer afer, assembly GCF_000298275.1. Lineage (NCBI taxonomy): Eukaryota > Metazoa > Chordata > Mammalia > Tubulidentata > Orycteropodidae > Orycteropus > Orycteropus afer. The sequence goes on along the minus strand of NW_006921820.1, from coordinate 442,995 downwards.
AAGTGGGAGATACCAAGATTATGGCTAGAAAAGCCATACCATGTAATTTACTACACTGCAAATATTTATTGGTAAAATAATTGATAAAGAAGTTTTCTACAAGTATCATGACAATGATGTTTGAGAGCCAGAAGTAGGACTATGAATTATTTAATCCTAATTTATTTACACTCATACTTATTTGCCATTTATGTTGTTGAAAAACAGGTATTTACAATCAATAAGTCTTGCAAAATTCTATCAAGGAATCTCATGTCGTTCCTGTCACCAACACCATGTTTTCCAGCTATCAGTTCTTCTTCTTTGTTTCCAACTTTCACATTCCAATCACCAGTAATTATCAATGCATCTTGATTGCATTTGTGATCAATTTCAGACTGCAGATGTTGGTAAAAATCATCTTCTATTTCTTCATATTTGGCATTAGTGGTTGGTATATAAATACAGATTAATAGTCCTATGACTAGTCTTCCTTGTAGGCATATGGATATTATCTTATCACTGACAGCATTGTACTTCAGGATAGATCTTGAAATGTTCTTTTTGACAATGAAAACAACCCTGTTCCTCTTCAATTTTTTCATTCCCAATTGAAACTTTAGATGATTCAACAAACTGATGTAACACTGGAAGCACTCATTCATCTATGCCAAGAAATTTGGAAGACAGTTACCTGACCAGTCAACTGGAAGATATTCATGTACGTGCCCATCCCAAAGAATGGTGATCCAATAGAATGTGGAAATTATTGAACAGTATCATTAATATTACATGCAAGGAAAATTATACTGAAGATAATTCAAAAATGGTTGTCGGGGTACACTAACAAGGAACTGCCAGAAATTCAGGTTGGATTCAGAGGAGAACATGTAACAAGGCATATCATTGCTGATGTCAAATAGATCTTGGCTGAAAGCAGAGAATACCAGAAAGATGGTTACCTGTGTTTTATTGACTATGTGAAATCATTGGACTGTGTGGATTAAAATAATAAATTATGGATAACATTGTGAAGAATGGAAATTCTAGAACACTTCATTATAATCATGGGGAAAGAACAGGCAGTCATTTGAACACAACAAGGTGAATACTAGATGGTTTAAAATCAGGGAAGGTGCACATCAGGGTTGTGTCTTTTCACTATACTTATTCAATCTGTATGCTGAGCACATAAGCTGAGAAGCTGGCCTATAGGAAGAAGAGCATGGCATCAGGATTGGAGGATGCCTCATAACAGTCAGCATATTGCAAGTGACACAACTTTGCTTTCTGAAAGCAAAGAGGACTTGAAGCATTCAATGATGAAAATCAGACACTACGGCCTTCAGTATAGATTACACCTCAACATTAGGAAAACAAAAATCTTTGCAACTGGACCAATAAGCAACATCATGATAATGGAGAATAGACGGAAGTTGTCAAGGATTTCATTGTACTTGAATCCACAATCAGCGCCCATGGAAGCAGCAGTCAGGAAATCAGACTTCATATTGCATTGAGCAAATCTGCTGCAAAAGACCTCTTCGAAGTGTTAAAAAGCAAAGATGTCATTTTGAGAATGCAAGTCTTTTTTTTTTTTTTTTTTTTAACTTTTTATTGTGATTTGAGTGAAAGCTTACAGAACATACTGGTTTTCGATTCAACTGATACATTTTGTTGTGTGACATTGATTGCAATCTCCACAGTGTAACAGCACTCTTTCCACTTCCTCCTTGGGTTTACTGTTTCTATCCATTCTTGTTTCCAGTCTCTTTCTTCCTTCTGAGCTTTATCCCTGGGCAATTGGTGCCTTTTTGATCTCATATGATTGATTGTTCTAAAGATTAGTACCTCTCTGTGGTTATTGATCATCTTTTATACCTCTCTGTTGTTTGGTTGGCTGAAAGATAAGCCACAAAAGTGAGTTCAGGCTTAAAGGATATCTGAGAGCTATAGTCTCAGGGGTTCTACCTTTCTCTGCCACGCAGTAAGTCTGGCCTTTTTTATTATTTTAATTTTTCTCCTGCTCTTTCCAGGACCTCCTCTTGTGATCTCTTTCAGAGCTGTCAGCAGTGGTACCTGGGCACCATCTAGTTCTTCTCATCTCAGGGTGGTGGAGGTGAGGTTCATGCAGTCCAATAGTCCTTTGGATTCATTGTTTCCTTACATCTTTGATTTTCTCCACTCTTCTTTGCTTCAGGCAGGGAGAGAACGATAGTTGCACCTTAGATGGCTGTTCACAAGTTTTTACGATCCCAGTCACTACTTAGAAAAGTAGGATGTAGAACATTCTTTGTGGACTGTGTTATTCCAGTTGACCTTTATGTCCCCCATGACTATGTCCTCAGCCCCCAGGCCTGGCAACTCATTCCCTCAGGAGTTTGGTTGCCAGCCATGGTATTTTCAATTGTGGAAGCTCTGGTGGCATAGTGCCTAAGGCACTTGGCTGCTAACCAGAAGGCTGGTGATTCAAACCTGCCAACCACTCCTCAGAAGGAAGACTGAACAATCTACTTCTGTAGAGATACCGCCTCAGAAACCCAACGAGGGGTTGCTATGAGTTGGAATAGACTCATGGCAGTGAGTTTGGTTTGGTTTGCATATGCATGTGAAAGCTGGACAATGAATAAGGAAGAGTAAAGAAGAATTGATATGTTTGAATTATGGTATTCATGAAGAATATTGAATATACCACTAATTTCCAGAGGAATGAACAAATCTGTTTTGGAAGAAATATAGCCAGAGTACTGCTTAGAAGCAAGGATGACAAAACTTCTTCTCATGTACTTTGGACATGTTATCAAGAGGGACCAGTCCCTGTAGAAGGACAGCAGGCTTGGTAAAGTAGAGTTAGTGAAAAAGAGGAAGACCTGCAGTGAGATGAATTGACACACAGTGACTGCCAACAGTGGGCTCACACATAGCAACAATTGTGAGAATGGCACCGGACTGGGCAGTGTTTTGTTCTGTTGTATTGGAACTGACTGTGTGGCACCCAACAACAACAACAACAACTAATTTACATTGGTGAAAATAGCAATGCTACCAATAAAATTAATAATAAATCATTAGAGTTCTTTCTTCACTAATAAAGTGCCTTGTTAATTATATAATTTATAATTAAAACTAAATAAGAAATTAAGTAAATAAGTAACTTATTATAAGAGACCCTTTCACCCCAACATATGAGTGATTTCATCTTTCAGCAAAGAGAGATGATTATTGAAATTTCTGCCTATCGCATCTTGACACTATTCTATCATGCTACCTCTCTGGCAGTATTCTGCTCTTGGGCTCACCTTAGTGATTGATTGCCTGACACAGTGAATAAACATTTACTGTTTTTTACCACATTTATATAAGTCTAAGTTCTCGGAAATAGTGACACTAAGAAATGAGAAATTGCCTGTATGTGGAACTTGATATTAGTTGTTTTCAATTCAGCTTAGTTATTTAAAATTAGCCGACTTCATGTGTTCTAGTTACCTAGTGCTGCTCTGACAAGAATATACCACCAATGTGGATGGCCTTAACAAACTGGAGTTTATTTTTACAATTTGGAAGGCTAGAAGTCTGAGTGCCAGGCCCTAGGGGCTGTGTCAGAGACCCTCGACTTTGGACTTCAGCTCTGCCTCTTGCTCCCAGCCCACTGAAGTTAGAGGCTTCTCTTCACGCAGGCAGCTACTGGCTACTGAGGCTAACAAGCCACCGGTTAACAAATAAAATGGCACAGTCCCGATGTTACCAAACCACACACGGGCCATTAATTCAAGTCCATTGGAAGTCCCAAGATTGGCAGAGTATGGCAGGCTGCTGAACAACGACACAGCTACATGCAGGGTTCAAGCATGCCATATGGTAGAGACCATTCCCAAAGCGGTTTCTTATGTACAGGAAGCAGACCACATACCCAAAGGCAGCTACTCAGCTACTCACAGTAGATCCACCATGGAGTTGATTACCAGTCTCATCATGAGGAATACTACATCCAGCTGCCCAGCCATTCAACCAGGCCTAGCCCAGTTTGACACACAAAACTTAACCACCACATCATGTAAATTACCTATGTCTTAACTAAGGTGGGTTGTTGTTAGTTACCTTCAAGTCTTTTCCAACTCAGGTAACCCCATGTGTACAAAGTAGGCTGTGAACTTTCAAAAGCAGATGACCAGGCTTGTTTTCTGAAGTGCCTCTGAGTGGGTTTGAATTGCCAGCCTTTTGGCTAATAGTCAAATGCTTAACCATTTGCACCACCAATGTACTCCTTCCTTAGTAGTATATAATTTAAAATATTTTATGATTTAAGTAAAAATCATATAATGATCATATTTTGGAAAAGAATGCAAAACAATTGTATTTTTGAAATATAATATCCAGGAAATTTTTTAAATGTTTCATGATTTTACTAAGTGTATGTTCCCGGAAGGAAGATGGGGCAATCTACTTCCGTAGTGATACTGCCTCGGAAACCCAAGGAGGGGTCGCTATGAGTCGGGTCTGACTCGATGGCACATAACAACAACAACAAAATGTTCCCAAATCCCTGGAAATTCATCCTTCTCCAACATTGTAGAGATTTCTTCAGTGGATCGTTGAAGAAACTGCCCTGGAGCAGATAAAATTGTCTAATTAGTCATGTTGGGTTCCATTACCAGGAATCTTGAAGAAACAAAGGATTTTTGAAAGTTCCATGTGATGTGGATCAGAATTGGACTAGAATTAGGAAAGTATTTAAGGAAGAAGATGAGAATAGTTTTGAAAACATAAACCATAGAACCTGTCTGCCTACTTACCTTGTGACCCTGGGCAAATTAATTAATCAGTCTGTGCTTCAGTGTCTTCATTGACCAATGAAAGATAATAACACATAGGAGATAATTATGTGACTATTAAGTGAAATAATGGATGTTAAACTCCTGGCAATCAGCAGGCAATCAGCATTTGTTAATAAATGTATCTGATAGACATATAGCCTTTGTAGTTATGGGCTTCAATTCAAATTCCAAATTAGCCATGTGGTAGGTAGCTCTGTGAGCTCAACCAACTTGTATAACCTTTGGAATCTTCAGTTTTCTCCTTTGAAAAGTAAGAGTAAGATGACATATCTAAGTAAGTGATTTGTAAGAATTAAAATGGCATAGTGCCTAAGACATTTGACTGCTAACCAGAAGGCTGGCAGTTTAAACCCACCAGCCACTCCTCAGAAGGAAGATTGAGCAATGTACTTCTCTGGTGATACTGCCTCAGAAATGAGGCGATATCATTTCCTCACTATCCATTGGGATCAACTCAACGACAGTGAGTTTGGTTTGGTTTGCTTAACGACATAATGAAGTATTTATCATGGGAATGCAAGGATGATAAAACATTTATAAGTAAATTCATATATATAATCATTGTTCCTAATATTTAGGAAATTAAGAACAGCCTGGTAATCACCAAAAACCTGAAGTAAATATCCTTATTTAGTAGTGCAATGTTAACAACACTTATTGGAGACGTCCTGGGCAGCTCAATATACCAAGAAAAAGTAGTGCTGTTAATTACCTGGTATGTACCAGTATTTAAAAAAAAAAAACTCACTGCCGTGGAGTGGATTGGACTCACAGTGACCCCTCCTTGAGTTTTCAAGGCGGTATGACTATGGAAGTAGATTGCCCAAATTCCTTCCGAGGAGTGGGTGGTGGGTTTGAACCACCAACCTTCTGGTTAGCAGTCAAATGCCTTAGGCACGCCACCAGAGCTCCTGTACCAGTATAGTCATATGGATTTTTTAAAGCCAGTACTCCATCCTGGGTTGGAATCTATGACGTTTGATTACTAAGTATTTTGAACATCATGCTTTTGAATAATGATAAGCTAGAAAGAATGTTATCATGTGCTAACAATGTTCTTGTCTACTTTGAAAATTCAAGAAAATTCATAAATTCTTAAAACTGAAAGAAAATAAGGCAAGGTTACAGGATCCATTTACCAAAATAAATTATGTTTGTAGACACCGGCAATCAACAGTTAGGAATGTAAAAAAAGAAAGATGTTAATATTCCTAATAGCAACAAAAATTATTAATGCCTAGAAATAAACTTCAAAAAGATATAAAACAAGATTTTATGGACACAATTATTAAACTTTATTGAAAGAATATTTAAATAAATAGAAATATATCATGTTCATGGTTAGGAAGACTCAATATTATAAAGATATCAAATGTTCATAAAGATTTTTTAAAAAAACTTTATAAAGATGTTAAACCATAGGTAAAATTCAATTAAGCTTCCAGTAGACTTTTTCATGGAATATTACAAAATGACCTAAAAGTCCTATAGAAGTAAGCAAAGCTTTAAAAAGCTGTAGTAATTAAAATTGTGTTGTTGGTCCAGATGGACAAATGGTCAGTGGAATGTAATAGCTCAGAAACTGTTTTGTGTATGCATTTATATGTAAATGTTATATATGTGTAAACATATACATTTACATACATATTGAAATTGTATATATATGTACAACTATACATATGTAGAGGAGCTCTGGTAGCCTAATGCGTAAGGCACTTGACTTCTAACCAGACAGCTGGTGGTTCAAACACACCAGCCACTCCTCAGAAGGGAAGGTTCAGCAATCTACTTCCATAGTGATGCTGCCTCGGAAACCCAAGGAGGGGTAGCTGTGAGTCAGGTCCGACTTGACGGCATATAACAACAACAACATACATATATATAAACAAATACATGTACACACAGAGATAGGTAGGTAGGTAGATATATAGGGTTGCTATGAGTTGGAATTGACTCTACAGCAATATGATAGAGAGGATCTTAGTATGATAAGAATTTATATTTAGTAGTGGGGAAAGAATGGACCCATCAGTAAATGGCACTGGGACAATTTTTTTTTCCCATGTCAATCAACCAATAAATAAGTATATGAAAGAGTAAATGAATAAGAGAGTGAGTAAATGAATAAGATCCCTATCTCACACCATACACAAAAATTCCAGAATGGGTTAAAGACCTACATGTGAAAAAGCAGAACTTTTTAAGTTTAGAAGAAATACCTTTGTGACATCCTATTAGAACGAATTTAAGATCCCAAAAGTATAAATAATTAGGAGAATGTGATTGGTCACATTAAATTAAAAAATAAATTCTTCAAGAAATAATTCATCATAAAATTAGGGAGCTCTGATAGTGTAGTGCCTCAGGCACTTGACTGATAACTGGAGGCTGGTGGTTCAAACCCACCAGCCACTCCTCAGAAGGAAGGTTGGGCAGTCTACTTCCATAGTGATACTGCCTTGGAATCCCAAGGAGGGGTCGCTATGAGTCGGGTCCGACTTGACAGCACGTAACAAAAACAACAACAACAACAAAGTTAAATACCACGATGGAAAGATGATATTTACAACACATATTACTCTTAAAGGGTTAGTAAAATATATGTATAAATTATCTTAAAAATCAGTAGAAAACTGGGCAAAGTCATAGAAAAAGAAATCCAAATGACCTACAAATATTTGGAAAGATGTTCAACCTTATTAGTAATCAGAGGTGTGTATGCATAATCAAAGGGCTGTATGGTAGTTCTATGTTTAATGTTTTGAGGAACTGCCAAGCTGTTTTCTAAAGTGGCTGCCTCATTTGACATTCCCACTAGCAATATTTGAGGGGCCTATTTTTCCACGTCTTTGTTATTGCCTGTCTTATTTAACATAGCCTCCCAGTGGGTGTGAAGTGGGGTTCTGGTGGCATAGTACTTAAGGCACTTGACTGCTAACCAGAAGGCTGGTGGTTCAAACCCACCAGCTACTTGTCAGAAGGACAGTTGGGCAATCTACTTCCATAGTGATACTGCCTCAGAAACCCAAGGAGGGGTCGCTATGAGTTGGATCCGTTTGAGTTTGGTTTGTCTTTTTTCTGAGTAACTAATGATGAGCATCTTATTGGCCATTTGTATATCACCTTTGGAGAAATATCTATTCCAATCCTTTGCCCATTTTTGAATCATTTATCTTTTATTATTGAGTTATAAGTATTCATTTTATGTTCTGGATATAAGTCCCTTATCAGATATATGATTTGCAGATATTTGCTCTCATTCTTTGGGTTTTTACTTTCTTGGTGGTTTTCTCTGAAGTACAAAAGTTTTTAATTTTGATGAAGTGCAGCTTATCTATGTACTCTTTGGTTGCTTGTGTTTTCTGTGTCATTTCTATAAAACTATTGCTTAATCCAAGGTTATGAGACTGAGGTCTCAGTGTTTGTGGCATTCATGGCACTTAAGGAGTTAGATAGTGTTTCAACGATGAGTACCTTCAAACAATTCATAAATTAATAGTGTAAACAGTATAGTATAAGAGATTATAATGCATTTTAGTATTTGATTGTTTCATTTTATTGATAATTTTCTTAAGAAGAATCAAGACATTTTAAATATTAAAGGAAAAATTGTGGCCAACAAACATATGAAGAAATGCTCACAATCATTACCCATTAGAGAGATGCAAATCAAAACAACAATGAGATACCATCTTGCCCCAGCACTAGTAGCAAAGTTCAACAAGACAGAATATTTTAACAAATGCTGGCAAGGATGTGGAGAGATTGGGACTCTCATACACTGCTGATGGGACTGTTAAATGGTACAACTACTGTGGAAAGCAGTATGGCAATTCCTTAAAAAGTTGGCATTAGAAGTACCATTTGACCTAGCCATTCCATTACTAGGTATATATCCTAAGGAAGTGAGAGCCATGACAAGAACAGACATATGTACACCCATGCTCATCGCAGCACTATTTACAATAGTGAAAAGATGGAAACAACCTAGGTGTCCATCAACTGAGGAAGGGATAACCAAACTATGGTTGTTGTTGTTGTTAAGTGCCGTCGAGTTGTTTCCAACTCATAGCGACCCCATGCACAGCAGAACGAAACACTGCCCGATCCTGTGCCAGCCCCACAATCCCTGCTATAC
>NW_006921820.1:432574-433785 GCF_000298275.1 Orycteropus afer afer | reverse complement strand
CTTAGTCCTCAAGGAGATATCCTTGCTCCTCAGCACTTGAAACAGTTCCTTCGCAGTAGACTTTCCCAATGCTACACGTCGTCTAATGTCCTGACTGCTCCTTCCGTTGGCATCGATTATAGAACCAAGCAACGTAAATTCCTTGACAACCTAAATCTTCTCTCCATTTATTGTGATGCTGCTCATTGGTCCAGTTGTGAGGATTTTTGTTTTCTTTATATTGAGACTATGGTACATACACACAATGGAATATTATGCAACCCTAAAGAATAATGTAGAATTTGCAAAACACTGCATAATGTGGATGAACTTGGATGACATGCTGAGTGAAATAAATCAATCACAGAAGAATAAATATCGTATTAGTCCGTTATTGTAAAAAGTCAAGGAAAGGTTTATATGTGGAAGGAAATTTTCTTTGTTGGTTACCAGAGGTGGGAGGGGAGGGGAGGCAACACTATTAGATGTTGTTGTTGTTATATGCCGTCGAATCGGACCTGACTCAAAGCGACCCCTCCTTGGGTTTCTGAGGCAGTATCACTACGGAAGTAGATTGCCCCATCTTCCTTCCGAGGAATGGCTGGTGGGTTTGAACCGCCAGCTTTCTGATTAGCAGTCAAGTGCCTTAGGCACTATGCTACCAGAGAGATAAGTATTGATTTGGGTGAAGAGAAGGGCAGTGTACCAAATGTGAGTGATCAACATGGTAGCATTGAGGAAGAGGAAGACACCGAGAGGTACATGAGAGGTACGGACAACAAAGATGAACTTTTTTGCACAGACAGTACTGTGTTGTCAGTGAAAGCAAGCATGGGTATATGGGTGGATAGATGGATGGACAGGCTGAACTATTAGCTATGACTGTGCAAGGGAGAGTGTACCCAAGACCATGTATAGGGTTGGAAGTATATTTGTATGTCAAGAATTCCCAGGTGTATAGTAGAGCTGACAAGAGATAAGGTTGTAGTCACTTCTTGGTCATAGCCAGTTACCCAGAGGGAACAAGTAGGTGAACCTGTGGACTCAGGACCACAGTTGCAGGGGACATCAAGCTCAATTGGCATAACATACTACACAAAACATTGTTCCACATCCTACTTTGGCAAGTAGTGACTGGGATCTTAAAAACTTGCAGGCAGCCATCTAGATGCAATGATGGGTCTCTCCTCATCCAGAGCAAAGAAGAATGAAGAAAACCAAAGATTTATGGA
>NW_006921820.1:406443-428209 GCF_000298275.1 Orycteropus afer afer | reverse complement strand
ATATATATATATATATATATATAATAGGAAAAATTGCTGTATTAAGTTGGGACTGTTTTTTAGAAACTGAAGTAATTTGCTCTGGATTGACTTGTAGTAATTGAAGATACATGTAAATTAAGAAATTAAAAACTCTTCTCAAAATTTCTGATAACTTCTCAGTTCCTAAAGGAATGCCCAAGTAATATTTATTGAATAAATGCTACGCTGTTGACATTATGACTCCCAGCCTACTGACTCAGCCTTATTTCTCAACAATCTTCCCAATAATTCAGTCAGTATTGTGGGCAGAGAGGTTATTCTAACTGTATAAAAATATTCAGAATTTAGCTTGGGCCTGGAACAAGGTCATTCTATCCTTCACACACACACAAATATGTAGCAGATATATAATATGAGTAGTGCGGGACAGATGAAAGGGTTCCTGGGGAGATGACCACAGTGCCCACTACATCTCTTGAACATAGTCATCTTCCATTCTTTTCTGTTGCTGTTCCCCTCACTGAGAATGGCCTTCTGCTTTCCTCCCAGTTGCTACTGAAATTAGGTCAACTAGACTACAAAGCCATGGCTTTATGTACATTAGAAAGAAGTATAGGATAATGGTTAAGAGAGTGGCCTCTGAAGTCAAGCTACCTGATTTGAAACCTGGCCACACTGTTGAATCATCTGTGCCTTAGGCAACTTATTTAACCACTTTATGCCTGCTTCTTCATCTGTAAAATGGAGTTTATAATTTTTTTTAAAAAAGTACCTATTTTATGATTAAATGAAATGATGCATGCAAAGTACTTGTAAATGTGCTTGGCATCTGGTAAACACTCTGTGTATATTAGTTGCTACTATTTTTATTACTATATTATTCCAGATACTAATTTTCCCCATTCTTTGATCTGTTAGCACAGTTACTATATGACATAGATTTCTTCTGTATCTGGCATCATCCTCTTATTGCTGTAGAATTTTATAGTGTGAAAACTATATGGTTATTATATAACCTTCCCCTGCTTCAAAAGAATAAAAAGTTATTTGGGGGATGTGGTAGATAATTGTGGGTTTTTTTTTTTGTTGTTGTTTACTTCTCAGCAACTTTGTATACCTTTGTTTACCTTTCTGGTGATTAGGGAATTCCCCACCTTATGAGTAAAGCCTCCCCAAGACAGAAACCAATCATCTATTCTAGGCTGTCTTGTAGCTCTGGCACAGGCATCTGACCCAGATTCTTCCAATTAGAAGCCCTCATGCCAGATTTTGAACCAGAGACTAGGGAGGCAAGGAAGAAAGGTACTATGAAGAATCCATCCCATTAAGAGTAGTAGCAGATATACCCAGTTCCATATGCCCAGCAGCTACAAGCAGTCTATGCTGAAAATCTCTCTTCCAATAACAGTAATTCATTCCTGAAATGAATCCTTCTGTGAGGATGCTTACTGGGCGGCAACTTCCCATTATTTTAAATGAGAAAAGGTGTACATTACATGTCAACCTAAAACCCGCAACCAATTTCCTGTATAAGTACAGACTCATATTAGGTTGAGAAATGTTTAAAACATCAAAATAATAAGTTGGTGGTTAATATTTTGCTTTGTATGAATTGGTGTATTATACATCCCCTTTTGGTTGACACTAAATGCTTTTTTAAAAAAGTCTATATATGATCCTTTTGTTGACACACAGTGCATTATTTTATAAATGTCAATATGTGATTCTTAACATTCTGTGAATTATATTTGGAATGTAACTCAGCTTGCATAGCATTGTGTTTAAAATACTGTACTGAATTTTAAGTATCTAAATATAATTTTTTCTTTATATACATCAACTGAAAACCTTTGTTTTGAAAGATAATTATGTTCTTTGAAGTGTGATTATTAAAATTTTAGCAAGAGGCATTCTACCAGAAAAATGTGGAAATATTCTGTTGAGATATCACCTGTTTATTGTAGTACAAAATCCCTGCACTGTGCAGTGGTGAGATTTATGCCCACAAGCCTAAATTTTAAGTAGAACATGGTCATGTTTCCTAACCCTGTCCTACGTACCCTAAGACTTAGATAAAAAGCAAAAAGAAATCAAATTTTTCTTCCTTTTCCTTTAATCAGCTAAGGTCTACCTCCATCTCTCACTTTAAGAAACATTGAAAAATAGGGAAAGATTACTCATCCTGGGATTGTGGATACTCGTCTTAGCTCTGTTCAGATATGACCTTAGGCAAATGACTTTTCTTCTCTGGGCTACAATTTCTTTGTAATATGAGAAGTAGATTTAATTAAAAGATTTCTAAAGTCCTGTCCAGCTCTAAACTTATTTGATGATGTGCTTCAAAATGTAATCATATAAGCAGAAAATACTCAAATGAGTGTAACAGTTTTCAAAGTTTTCCCTTCTAGAATGCTCACATTTTTCCTAAATAGCCTTTACCTGTAGTCTTTCTTTTCAAAAAAGTCAGGTGCTCATCTCATTTAGAAATTACATCCTGATCTGCAAGTTTGGAAGACAAAAAACAACCAAAAACCAACCTCACAGCCATCAAGTCATTTCCGACTTATAGTGACCCCTCCTTGGGTTTCTGAGGTAGTGTCTCTACAGAAGTAGGTTGCCCAGTCTTCCTTCCAATGAGTGTCTGGTGGGTTTGAACCGCCAGCCTTCTGGTTAACAGTCAAATGCTTCAGGCACTACACCACCAGAGACAGTGATCAAAAATTGCTTTCATATATAGTTATTTTGTTAATTTAAAAAATGTTACCAGCAAGTATTAAAAAAAAAAAATTTTAACTTCAAAATTGATTATTAACTTTTTATCATTCATGTTTCTAAATGAGTGTCTGTAATGGGAAAAGGGCAATGGGGAGATAAATTTGGCAGTGTTAATAGGCAAGCCCTCACTGGAGTATTTTTTTTCTTTTTTCAAGCATTACTCTGCCGCCAGTGAAGTCTCATTATTTCTAAGTGTCCTAATCAATAAGGTCATGAGAGATTGATTTCAGGAGCTGTCATTGTGTTTATGACAAGAAGCATAGAGTCATTTATAGAAGTGGGCAGTAATTCTCCTGTTAACTAGCAAGTCAAGAAATCAGCAAGCCCATCTTACATGTCTTTAGGTGGTGAGGAGAATCTTGATGTTGTCCATCATTGACTGAGAGGAGGAGACTAATATTGTTAATTGAATTTCCCCAAAGAGAACAAAAATATACCATCATGTAGAGGGAGGGGAGAAGGAGCAAATCCATGCAAGTCTCTAATATGTATGAGTTGGTTGCATTGACTTTTCTTTGCTAATGGCCTAGGATGGATACAGAATCGTCCTTAGAAAACATAAAGTTCATTATAGCAGCTCTTTTCCACTTAAGACTTTCAGAATTGTAACAAAAACTTTCAGATTTTGTGCTTCACATAGAATCTGTGTGTATATATTGTTATTATAAAATTAAACATTTTAGTTTTATCCTATTAAAGTAATGTGTATTGTAGAAAATGTATAACCTATAAATATTTCCTTATTTACAAATATGGTTTTAAGGACCTTATGTTATTCTGTTATAAGAGCACTATAATTTGTTTGGCTGATCCTCTGTTTTAGGGACATTTAAGTTCACAAAGCCTTTTAAAAAGAAAAATATTTATTACCGTAATACTTGTTCAATGTTTAAAGAAAATTAAGCAATATAGAAATGTATAAACAAAATAAATGAAAATCCTTCATTTTCCCTTCCCAGTCCCTCTTCTCAGACAAGTCACTGTTAATAGTTTGAAATGTATTCTTCCAGTTTATGTGTGTGTGTGTGCATATTCCTGTGCATATATATACACCTACATATATTGATATAATGTGTATTTTTATTTTGAAAAATTACTAATCTATAGATATTATTTGTCCATTCTTTTCACTTATTAGCATATTATGAACATTATCTCATGTCAGGGCATGAAAATGTACATAATCCTCTCTCTTTAAATTAGCTGCATATATATATTTATTTACATGTATATATATTTTTCAAGTTTTTTAAAAAATGGCTACATATTGTTTAAAAAATTAATTAATTAAACCACACAAAAAGGGAACACAATGAAAGGAAATTCCTCTTTTACTTTACCCTGAGAATTCTAAGACTGTCTAGTTTTCTATGAAATAGTTACACCATAGCTTATTTAACCATTTCTCTATTACGGAATATTTGTCTAGATCCTTTTGAGGAATTTTGCTTTTTCAAACCTGTACCTAATACCATCATGGAATTGAACATATTTTCCAGGAGATTTACTATATGTGGAACTGAAATTTTGATTTGGGGGAGTAGGAGTGGGGAAGTCAGATTGCCATGGAGAAATGTTAAAAAGTGGTACTGTTCTTAGCAAATATAATTGGGATCAGTAGTTGGTCAGCTAAGCCCAGCAGTCAAAGCAAGGAAATCATGATAAATGACACCTAAATACCTCGAATTTTGTTTTAATTTTAAACATTTACTTGTATATTCATTCACCAGTCTTCTAATGTAGCAGCAAGGCTTTTCTTTGTGAATGGTCCTATTGTTTAAAGTTTCATTTTGTTTTTCTTACACAAACCATACCCATAATACAATGTCCATAAATTCCAGTTTCAGGATTTTTTAGGTGAAGCATGCACTTGTAAAACAATTTTAGCTCATGATCCTCAAGACTTTTTTTTTTTTTTTTTCTTCCCAGCTCTTTCACTTCACCTACTCCTGATTTGCTGGCAGTTTTGTATAACAATTGCTATTATGGAATCTGTCAACTTGGTTTTCAAAGAAAAAACTTCTTTCACCCACAGTATGGCATTAGTTCATGTGACATTTAACTAAATTACATAATGTCAGTGGAGTCAGTTGACATAAAATTGTTTGGAAACAGACAGAAGCTACTCGTGATTATAAGACTCAACCAAAGGCAAGAACTTTCATAGGGATATAGGTTTCAGTCTGCATGTTTTACATAAGAAATATGGAGGGTCTATGTATAGTTTTTTGGGTAACTGGAGATAAAAACTTCATACTAAACCTATTCATGGTTCACAAGGTTCCATTTTCACTCATGCTTGCTCAAATGAGGTGGTTCTTTTTAACGCAAAATGCATTTTAAAGTTGGGAAACGTTTTCAGTGAGCAACAACAAAATAGCATTTATTGTGTCCACTCTTCAAATACTTTCTAATGTCCTCATTAACACATTAAAACTATAATTTTATCTAATGTTACCACCATTTGAAAACTGACACTGAGACACAGAGTCCAACTTGGCCAGAGTCATACAGTAAGGGGCAGAGCTGAGATTCAAAAACATTTTCCAAATTTGCTTTTGATATAGTAAGTTTAGGACATGAGTAAGATACTCAGTGTTTCATTGGTGTATATTCCCACAAGAAATTAAAACATTCTGGAAAAATATAGATGTATATTCTGTATTATGGCAAATGTATTTTTCTTTCATGACATATTTGTAGGATGGCTTATAAAATTTAGATGTTGAGCTCCTAGTATCTAAAGCTACTTTGCTATTTTCAACAAATTACTGGAAGAAAACCATAGAATGTTAGAAGTTAAGTAATCTTAACAATTATTTAGTAAGCTCTCTCATTTTAGCAAGCAGTTTCAATAAAGGACCAGAGATCTGAAGTGACTTTCCTAAGACCCTATGGTTATTGAACCCAAAACCCAGATCTCTTAACTCCTGCATCATACTTGTCTTGAGATGATTCTTAAACTGTCCAACTGATGGCCACTCTATAAATAACTGATCTGCTCTAACAACAATAACAACAACAAAAAAGACATCTAGAGCCCATGCAAACTCTGTAGAGCCTAGAGCCTGAAAGAAGAGTGGATCTCACTGGTGCATTTCTGCAGTCAGCAATACCTTTAACTTGGTGACTGATCTATGCAGAGTAAGTTCTCCATAAATGTTTGTGGAATATGTAAATGAACTGTGCTGTTGCTTTAAGTTTGTAAAGGCCTTAACAGTGTAGAATGAGATTATAACTTCCTACACTCTTAGCAGTAGACTAGCCCCAGGACCAGAAGAGGGTGGGTATTTGTGTGGTGCTTGGAGCCATAGCCATCCCCCGGGCCACAGGCTGCAGTAAGCCAGCCCTGGGACCAGCAGAGGGTGGGTCTTGGCCCCTGGGGCATGTTAGGTAAGTGAGCAGGGCGCGGAGACCAGGAAATGAGCAGAGCTGTATAGAACAGCTAGGGGGTGACAAACTTGTCTGTCAGTTTGGCCTACTGTGAGGGCTTGAGTATTGCTGTGAGCCTGGAGGCTATGCCACCGGTGTTTCAAATGTGAGCAGGGCTGCCCTTGGTGGACAGGTTTCAGGGGAGCCTCTAGACCAAGACAGACTTGGAAGAAGAAGGAGGCCATCCACTTTGCAAAGTATTGGCCAGTGAAAACCTTATGAATAGCAGTGAAACATTGTGCAATATAGTGCCAGAAGGTGTGCCCCTCAGATCTGAAGGCACTCAAAATATGACTGAAGAAGAGCTGCCTCCTCAGAGTAGAGCCAAACTTAATGATGTACATAGAGTAAAGCTTTCAGGACCCCATTTGCTCATGTGGCACATCTCAAGATGAGAGGAAACAGCTGCAAACATGCATTAATAATGAGAACGTGGAATGTACGAAGTATGAATCTAGGAAAATTGGAGATTGTCAGAAATGAAATGGAATGCATGAAGATTGATATCCTAGGCATTAATGAGCTAAAATGGACTGGTTTGGGCCATTTTGAATCAGACAACCTTATGATCTACTCTGCCAGGAATGACAGATTGAAGAGGAATGGTATGACATTCATTGTCACAAAGACTGTTCCAAGATCTGTTCTGAAGTACAATGCTGTCAGTGATAGGATAATATCTATACACCTACAAGGAAAGCCAGTTAATATTACTATTCAAATTTATACACCAACCACCAAAGCCAAAGATGAAGAAATTGAAGATTTTTACCAACTTCTACAGTCTGAAATTGACCAAACATGCAATCAAGATGTGTTAATTATCACTGGTGATTGGAATGCAAAAGTTGGAAACGAAGAATCACCTGTAGTTGGAAAATATGGCCTTGGTGATAGAAATATTGCTGGAGATCGTATCATAGAATTTTTCAAGACCAATGACTTATTCATTGCAAATAACTTTTTTCAACAAAACAAACAGCAGATATACATGTGGACTTCACCAGATGAAATACACGGAAATCAGATTGACTACATCTGTGGCAAGACGTGATGGAGAAGCTCCATATCTTCAGCTATAACAAGGCCAGGAGCTGACTGTGAAACAGACCGTCACTTGCTCATATGCAAGTTCAAGTTGAAGCTGAAGACAGTTAAAAGAAGTCCATAAGAGCCAAAATATGACCTTGAATATACCCCTACTGAATTTGTTGTTGTTGTTGTTGTTGTTATGTGCCGTCAAGTTGGGCCCGACTCATAGCGACCCCTCCTTGGGTTTCCCAGGTGGTATCACTACGGAAGTAGATTGCCCAAACTTCCTCCTGAGGAGTGGCTGGTGGGTTTGAACTGCCAGCCTTTAGTTAACAGTCAAGTGCCTTACACACTACACTACAAAAGCTCCTGAATTTGGAGACCATTTAAATAATAGATTTGATGCATTGAACACCAATGATCAAAAACCAGAGGAATTGTGGGATGACATCAAGAACATCATCCATGAAGAAAGCAAGAGGTCATTAAAAAGACAGGAAAGGAAGAAAAGACCAAAATATATGTCAGAAGAGACTCTGAAACTTACCCTTGAGCAGACAGTAGCTAAAGTAAATGGAAGAAATGACAAGATAAAAGCTGAACAGAAAATTTCAAAGAGCAGCTCAAGAAGACAGAGCCAATTACTATAATGAAATGTGCAAAGACCAGGAGTTGGAAAACCAAAGGGAAGAACACAATCAGCATTTCTCAAGCTGAAAGAACTGAGGAAATAATTTAAGCCTCGAATTGCAGTATTGAAAGGTTCCATGGGCAATATGTTGAATAATAAAGGAAATATCAAAAGAAAATGGATGGAATACACAGAGTCACTATACCAAAAAGAATTGATAGTTCATCATCCATTTCAGGAGGTGGCATATGATCAAGAACCAGTGGTATTGAAGGAAGAAGTCAAAGCTGCACTGAAGGAATTAGCAAAACACAAGGCTCCGGAAATTGACGGAATACCCATTGAGATGTTTCAACAAACAGATGCTGCACTAGAGGTACTCACTCGGTTATGCCAAGAGATTTGGAAAACAGCTACCTGGCCAACTGACTGGAAGAGATCCATATTTGTATCCATTCCAAAGAAAGGTGATCCCACAGAATGTGGAAATTATCGAACAATTAATATCTCACACAAGTAAGATCTTACTGAAGATAATTGAAAAACGGTTGCAGCAGTATATTGACAGAGAACTTCCAGATGTGCAAGCTGGATTCAGAAGAGGATGTGGAACAAGGGATATCATAACTGCTGTCAGATGGATCCTGGCTCACAGCAAATGTTCTAGTTACCTAGTGCAACTCTGACAGAAATATACCACAAATGAGATGGCTTGAACAAACAGGAATTTATTGTTACAATTTGGAGGCTTTAAGTCTAAGTTCAAAGTGCCAGGCTCTAGTGGCTGGGTGAAAGCCCTTCAACATTGGACTTCAGCTCTGCCTCTAGTTCCCAGCCCACTGAAGCTAGAGGCTTTTCTTCACTCAGACATCTGCTGGCTGCTGAGGCTGCCAAACCCAAGGTTGACAAGTAACAAGGCACAGTCTCAATATTGCCAAACCATATGGCAGGCCATTAACTTAAGTCCATTGTAAGTCCCAAGGTCAGTAGAGCATAGCAGGCTGCTGAGCAACGACACGGCTACATGCAGGGTCCAAGGGTGCCATAGGCTAGAGACCAATCCCAAAGCGCCTGCTTATGTACGGGAAGCAGACCATATCCCAAAGGCAGCTACTTAGCTGCTTTTGGTAAATCCCACCATGGAGTTGATTGCCAGTCTCATCATGGGGAATACTACCACCAGCTGCCCAGCCACTCAACCAGGCCCAGCCAAGTTGACACACAAACATAACTACCACAGCAAATAATAACAGAAAGATATTTGCTTGTGTGTTGTTGACTAAGCAAAGGCTTTTGATTGTGTGGATCATAACAAATTGTGGATAACATTGGGAAGAATAGGAATTCCAGAACACCTAATTGTACTCATGAGGAGCCTGTACATAGGCCAGGAGGCTGTTGTTCGAACAGAACAAGGAGATACTGTGTGGTTTAAAATCAGGAAAGGAGTATGTCAGGGTTGTATCCTTTCACCATACTTATTCAATCTGTATGCTGAGCAAATAATCCAAGAGGCTAGACTATATGAAGAACGTGGCATCAGAATTGTGGGAAGGTTCATTAACAACCTGAAATACGCAGACAACACAGCTTTGCTTGCTGAAAGTGAGGATGACTTGGAGCACTTACTGATGAAAATTAAAGACTGCAGTCTGCAGTATGGATTACACCTCAATATAAAGAAAACAAAAATTCTCACAACTGGACCAATAAGCAGCATCACAATAGATAGAGATAAGATTGAAGTGGTCAAAGATTTCATATTGCTTGATTCTATAGTCAACACCAGTGGAAGCAGCAGTCAAGACATCAAAAGACGTATTGCACTGGGCAAATCTGTTGCAAAAGACCTCTTTCAAGTGCTGAAAAGCAAAGATGTCTCCTTGAAGACTTAGATGTGCCTGACCCAAGCCATGATATTTTCAGTTGCCTCATATGCATGTGAGAGCTGGACAATGAATAAGGAAGACCAAAGAAGAATTGATGCTTTTGAGTTGTGGTATTGGTGAAGAATGCTGAAAGTACCGTGGACTGCTAAAAGAACTGAAAAGTCTGTCCTGGAAGAAGTGCAGCCATAATGCTCCTTGGAAGCAAGAATGGCTAGACTTCATCTCACTTACTTTGGTCATGTTGTCAGAGGGGACCATTCTCTGGAGAAGGATGTCATGCTTAGTTATGTGGAGTATCAGCAAAAGAGGAGAAGGCCCTCAACGAGATGGATTGACACAGTGGCTGCAGTGATGGCCTCGGGTTTAATAGGGATTGTGAGGTTGGCACAGGACAGGGCAGTGTAACATTCTGCTGTACATAGGGTCGCTATGAGTTTCAAACGACTTGATGTCACCTAACAACAACAACACACACTTAGCAGAGGAATATAATGTGATCATGGCACAGGCATTAAAAAACCAAACCAAACTCACTGCCATCAAGTTGATTCTGACTCATAGCAACCCCTATTTGGGTTTCCAATGCTGTAAATCTTTATGGAAGTAGACTGCCTCATGATAGAACCAATTAGTCTGTGATCATAAATGTTAAACCACTTCTACAGACCCACTGAGTGTCTCTGACCCCAGCAAGTTTTTGTGGCACAAAGATGTAAGTTTCTCTGTACTATTGCACTGAGCTTTATACTTTTTATTATGTGTAGTACCTAAATTTACTGAAGGAGACAGACGCATACTAAATAACTCTCCAGGCAACAGTTTTTGAAAAATGTTTTTGTTTGATAATCCTCTTAATTAATGGATTCCCTTGAATTCTCATATAACTCATGCCCAAGATGATGTTTTTGACATTACAGTTCCAAAGGAATAAAAGATATTCTTGGTTTTCACCTATATTTCTAACCTTTTTCTTGAAAGAAAAATGTTAGTAAATGGCAAAGTTGGTTTTATGAAATTTGCATGTACTTGCTGGGTATTCGTGTTTTTGTAGGATACATTTGTATAAGTGGAATTACACCAATGAGTGTTTTTTGAGCGATTCTTTTTCTTTCCTTATCTTTTGAGATCCCCAGGCTGAGGTAAAGCCCTAAGGCATGTTAGGTGCCATTTAAGCAGAGAAGAGAGGAATTCTGTACTGGGAATTCCTGCCAAACCAAGGAAAGGCTACAGTAGCTGTAGCAGTGATAATAGCAAGCTGGGATTGTCCATGATAGATCCCCGTTTTGCTGATTGGAGAAGTCTGTGGCAAAATGAAAAACTGGAAATTCCATTATTAAAAGGCGAGCTTATGTGTTACATTCTCTGGAAGCCTTTCCTAATCGGATGTCCCTTCTACACCTATATACACACCCTGCCATTACTCCAGGTGAAATACCCTTCCTATGTAATCCCATCCCATGCAGCTGTGCTTATCTCTTTCATAGCATTTATCATTAGTGTACTTTCGTTATTAGTTTTCCTGCAGTCCATTCCAACTCATGACAACCTCATCTGTGCAGAGTAGAACTGCACCATTGGGTTTTCAAGATGGTGACCTTTCAGAAGCAGATCACCAGGCCTGTCTTCTGAAGGGCCTCTGGATGGCTTTGAATTATGCCTCTTGGGAGCTTCGAACCCCTTTCCTTTAGACTAATAAGTCTAGCGTTCAGTCATTTGCATTTTGTACCACCCAGGGGCTCCTCTGGTGTATTGTGTTAGTTCTCAATGCTGCCTCAGAATTAGTGGTCCTGGGGCTAGTCTACTGCTAAGAGTGTAGGAAGTTATAATCTCATTCTACACTGTTAAGGCCTTTACAAACTTAAAGCATCAGCACGGTTCATTTACATATTCCACAAACATTTATGGAGAACTTACTCTGCATAGATCAGTCACCAAGTTAAAGGTATTGCTGACTGCAGAAATGCACCAGTGAGATCCACTCTTCTTTCAGGCTCTAGGCTCTGCAGAGTTTGCATGGGCTCTAGGTGTCTTTTTTGTTGTTGTTATTGTTGTTAGAGCAGATCAGTTATTTATAGAGTGGCCATCAGTTGGACAGTTTAAGAATCATCTCAAGACAAGTATGATGCAGGAGTTAAGAGATCTGGGTTTTGGGTTCAATAACCATAGGATCTTAGGAAAGTCACTTCAGATCTCTTGTCCTTTATTGAAACTGCTTGCTAAAATGAGAGAGCGGGGGGGCTGTGACTAGAGAATATTGGTGAACTCCCTCTTTAACTGGTAATTAGTATGTTCAGGGATGGTAATGGAAGCTTAAGAGAAATTGTAGAGGGCATGAAATATAACTAATATTCTATAAAAACAAGATTAAGCTAACCAGTGGGAAGGACCAGACTAGAAAAATGAATTGATGCTCTTGTCTTTTATTTCTTAATTACATGTTTTACAAAGTAAGTCTAGTGGTTTTTATTTAAAATATAATAGTACAGTATGAATAAAGCTAATAAAGCTGCATCAGTTTTTATTTCAGCTGATGTGATTACAGTAAAATTTACAAATTATTTTGTTTCCATTTGCATAACAGGAATGTCTGCCTTCTCAGTCATAGAAAAGAAAGTGGTCTAGTGTGTTTTACATACTAAAAATATGGGCAAAATGACTAAAAGATTAATTATTAAAAAAAAATTAGAGAAAGTAAGATTTTAATTTACCATACAGTGGCAATGTTGATTGCTTGAAATTAAATGCATAAAATAATTTAATTAACATTGATTGTGAAACTTTATAAAGAAAAGCAAACTAAAGGACTTCAGTTTTGGACTCAAACCTAATAGGTTTGGTACCATGTATTGATATGATCTCTATTCCATTTGTTAAAAACTTCATGTATTTAGAAATAAACATTTTTAATAGATATTTCCCTTCATGTTAAAAGTCATCATTAAGTGGGAATTAAGTCAGGAATGAAAATGTAGAAATTGCAAATATTTATAGACTGAAATAAAAATTCAGTCAGCAATATTCTAACCTTATATTTTTTATTACCATATTTTTTCTAAAACTGAAAAAACTTTCTAAAACTTAGTTTACAGTGTGACTTTAATTAAAGAGATAACTTGAAATCTTAAAAAAAGAAAAAACTGGTTTATTCCACTGTACTTAGATAACTCTTCAGGAGAGCTATATAAAGGAAAATAACAATCATCTCCCAAATAATTGAGGGAGTGAAACAATGGGATGCATTAAATTTTATAGAAATTTAGAGTTGTAACTTTTACTTCATCCTCTTCTACTTAAAATCATTGAAAAACCAGAAATTCAGACTAATGTATATTTAAATTCTACTCCCCTTAAAATGGTGTTTTAGAGTAAAGAGAATATTTTTCCCATTTTCTGCTAGTTTCTGATTATAATGTCTCTCATATTACTTATTCTTGCCTCAACTAAGTTGTGACAATATCTTTGGTGTATATTTTTTGAAGACTGATGCACACAACACTTATGACCTCCCAAAGCTGCTCCCTTGGTGACCACTAATGGTTTATCTAGTGTCAAACAAGATCTTTGTTTTCTTGATTTTAGATAAATTTGCAGCCCACTGCTTCACCAGTCATGATGTCAGTTGTTTACATTTCAGCAAAATGTTTGTCGTAACTTTTAAATACAGGGGAATTGTAGACAGACGGTGTTTATCACGTTGTAGGGACTGTCAGAAATGGTTGGCCTCAGCATAACTGAGTCAAGCCCAGTGTTTACATTTTAATCTGCAAACTGTCAGGCCTGCTCATTATAGTGACCAATTGTAGCAAGAGAAGATGAATAGCATAGAATTTTTATACCCATTTTCATCTATTGCTCTGAATTAGTTATTTTATTTTTTTTTACTGTGTTTTACAGTGATGATGGCTGAAGGATGAGAAGCCATTCCTGTGATGGAAGTAGTAGTAGTACTGTTTTGATTCACAACCCTCTTCCAAAAATAAAACGTGAAAATTCACATATAGAATGTGTTTCTTGTGCTTACGTTTTTTCCTGTCTGCTTCAAGTTAAGTCAGGGGGGCAGAAAATGCTGACAGGGCGACAAAGGAGGAGGAGTGTTTATAAAGGAGGAGTGGCCTTTTGCTTGCACATTGACCATGTCAACCATTACAGCCAATTTTCTCATTTTTCAGTTATTTATTCAAAAGTCATTTATTTAGCTTAAGAGGTGTCTATAGATCATATATGTATATAAATATTGATATATTGAATTTTTAACCATATATTTCCTTCCTGATTTCCTACTTGCCATTTCCTTCTCTAGAACATGTACTTTCTAAAACCAACCCTTACTTATCCTTCAGAATTTATCTTGGTATTTTCCATCTTCAGGAAGGTTTTCTCAAGTCCACCATTTGACTTAACATCCTGTGCCCAGCTATGTCATAGCATTTTTTTCTGCTGTATAACGTAATTACTGATTTTCTTGTTTGTCTCCGCTACTAAACTGTAAGCTCCAAAAAGACAAGGACTGTTTTATTTAACCATGTGTCACTAGCGTAAAGCTGATGACTTTGCTTGCTGAAAGCAAAGAGAACTTGAAGCACCTACTAATGAAGATCCAAGACTGTAGCCTTCAGTATAGATTACAATTCGACATAAAGAAAACAAAAATCCTCACAGCTGGATTAGTAACCAACAATGTGATAAATGGAGGAAATATTGAAATAGTCAAGGATTTCATTCTAGTTGGATCCACAGTCAATGCCTATGGAAGCAGCAGTCAAGAAATTGCATTGCATTGGGCAGATCTGCCACAAAAATCTTTTAAAAAACAAAGATGCTATTTTGAGGACTAAGGTACACCTGGCCCAAGTCATAGTATTTTCAGTCAACCTATATGTGTGCCAAAGCTGGATAATGGATAAAGAAGACCAAAGAAGAATTGATGCCTTTGAATTATGCATTGGTGAAGAGTAATACATCATGGACTGCCAGAGAATGAACAGAATATTCCTTAGAAATGAAGATGGCAAGACTTTATCTCACATGCTTTGGACATGTTATCAGGAGGGACCACACCCTGGAGAAGGACATCATGCTTGGTAAAGTAGAGAGTCAATGAAGTAGAGGAGGCCCTTCAACAAGATGGATTGACACAGTGTCTGCAACAATGGGCTCAAACACAGCAACGATTGTGAGGATGGCACAGGACCAGGAAGCATTTCATTCTGTTGTACACAGGGTCACTATGAGTTGAAATTATCTTGATGACACTTAACAACAACAACAAGGTACTAAATTTGTATTGAATTATTTAATTTTGGATGTCATTCTCCCACTCTAAAACCCTAGCATTTATGGATCTCCCTAACTTGTTCTTTCATTTCCCACCTCCCCAAGGGTATCATTAATTACTTGTTGATCAGAGCGGCATCCTCTGCATTGTGCCTGCACTGTCCTTCCTTTCTGCATTTCCTCGTAATGTTGCTACTGTCTATAATAGGCCCCCATTTCCTCTGGTCATTCCTGTCTGCTGTTTTCTTCAGGACAATTCAAGATACATTTCTTTAAAAGAAAAAAAAAAAAACTAGCATTAATTCAATTCTTGATGCCCTAAATAGTTTTATAGATAGTTTAGTCCCTTAGGAAACTTCCTAAAGAAATGAATCAGTTATGGAGAAATTGATGAATAAAAAATCAACATTAGCCTTCAGAGTTGAAAGAGGGAAAATAGGGTAAACAAGGAAGAAAGTAAGTAATTGATAAAATAATGTTAATGGAACTTGAATATCAGTGATATTCAAGTTTTTAATCTTACTGTCGGTAGAGCATCTATATGGCAAGCGGTAAGCCTCTGCTTTTTGCCCCAGATATACCATTACCTGGATGTGTGCCCCTGGAGATAAAAAACCTTGCAGCCACAATTTCCTTATCAATGAAGCAATAGTTGCTAGCATTCTTCCAACTCTACAATCTCAGGCTCTTTCATGTAGGTGAGACTGGCAAAACTGCTTTCTTGGTGGAACATTTGGAAGGCTGATTTAAACTTAAGTATTGCATCTCCCTGTCATGGTCTCTGGAACCAAACTGTGAAAAAGTTACACAGTTATAGCAAGTGGAGAGTTTTAAGTATTTTTTGGCTGACAAGGAGAAGCATCATAAGATTTCAAGGCAATGGTTACATCATTCAAAGGGAATGCCCCACCCCACCCCACAATTGCTTCTAAGCACAGTTGTAGAAATGTATCTTGTGGGTTAGAAAGTTTTCAGGAAGCAAAATCGGAAGCTGATGGAATCTCAGAGTAGATGCACCATTTCTCCAGCCCAATAATATTAATAATGATGATGCTTATATTTGCAGCATACGTCACTGGTTTCCAAAGACATTTTTCACCCTATTGCTTATATGAGCAGATCCTCTTATAGAAGTTAGACTAAAGCTGATGGGCCAGTAAGAGTTGGGATGGAGACAAGGAAACCAAGATTAATTGGTAGGGGTTTGAGAATTTATGTTGTGTTCTGCTCCATCACAGAGAAGATATATATTCTTACTGGGGGAGAGTCTTAATGATCTGTGTGTCTCTACCATATCCTGCTGACAAAAAGACAGTCTTCTGAGCAAAAGAACATGGACACAACTGAGTGAGTCGTCCGGTTCTTTGTCTTTACTGAAGGTTGATAGATAGATTGCTAGTTCTCTGTGGAATGCTGACAGTCAGCCACCTTTACCTGGATCCAGAAAATAATGGGAAAGAAGAAAAAAAAAAAAAAAGAAAACATCTCTGAGCAGTTTAATTAAATAAATGCAGACAGTCATAACTAACACTTATTGTGTGCCAGGCACCATTCTAAGTTTTTAACATACTAACACAATTCTTATAACAACCTTGTTTATTTTATTGCCCCCATTTTGTAAATGAAGAAACTGAGGCACCTGTCCATGGTCCCATAGCAAGTAAGTGGTGAACCATGCTTTGAAAACATTTCTTAACTTGAGTTCATGCTATTAATCCCTACAATGTGCTAACTGAAGCAAGTTAATGTTTATCTTGCTGCCTCTTGCTTGACCATGCATCTGGATATGACTGTCCCCAGCTCCCTTGGCAAAGAACATCAGGACTGTCTTCATACATTCTCATAAGCCACAACTTTTAAGAGTCATGTTTCAGTCTCAGAAGGATGACTTTTTGTAGGAAGTGTTTTCCCAGCTTAGTAAGGAAAACAGGCTTCTCTTCCTTTTTCATGAGAAATCTTAGTATTCTTGAAGATTAACTTACTTATAATCAACTTTTTCATTCTGATATTTAAAAATTTCTACCTTAAATTTTTATTATATTCAATTAAATCATTGTTTTTAATTATATAGTCCAAAAGATTTTAAAACTGATTCTTCTATTATTCTCCTTGTAATTTAAGTTAACTCTAGATACATACATAAATTCGAAGGTTTTGCAATATACGAAATATTCTGGATCCCCCCCCCCCTTTTCCTCCTTTCCTTCCTGTCTTAGTTATTTGGTGCTGCTGTAACAGAAATACCACAAGTGGATGGTTTTAACAAACAGAAGTTTATTTTCTCACAATTCAGGAGGCTGGAAGTCCAAATTCAGAGTACCAGCTTGAGGAGAAGGTTTTCTCTCTGTGTCAGCTCTGAGGGAAGGTCTTTGTCTCCTTTCAATATCTGTGGGCTCAGCATCCCTTGGAGATCTCCATGTGTCTTGGCATCAGTCTTCTTTCTCCTGGGTCTAGGAGGTTCTCAACACAGGGACCGTGGGAACAAAGAACGCACTTTGTTCCTGTCTCTTTTTTCTTAATTATACTAAGGTCTTTCCTTCTTTACTTGCTTCTCTCTCCTTTTATCTCTTGTATGATAAAAAATTATTCAGGCCATACTCCCAGGCTGTGACTTGAGTCAAGGTGTTGCATCCCACCCTAATCCCCTTACAACCAATTGGCTGGTCACATCAGATCACATCAAGGAGGATGATTGCATCATTACATAACTGCCAGATTACCTCATTAGATAACAGACAAACCACTGAGAATCATGGCCCAACCAAGTTGACACATTTTGGGGGGACACATTTCAATCTATGACACTTCCTTTTCCCTTTTCTGCACTGTAAATCATTCTGTGAATCACGGTACATAATTGATACATAATGGTAATGATATTTCCAAAGACATAGCCCATTTATTTACAGGAAACAAATGATCTCTGATTACCTTGGTGTAAACTCAAAAACTGTATGTTGGTACACTTACCATTGTTTTTGTTGTTGTTATGTGCCATCGAGTCGGACCCGACTCATAGTGACCCCTCCTTGGGTTTCCGAGGCAGTATCACTACAGAATTAGATTGCCCCATCTTCCTTCTGAGGAGTGGCTGGTGGGTTTGAACCGCCACCCTTCTGGTTAGCAGTCAAGTGCCTTAGCCACTATGCTACCAGAGCTCCCACACTTATCATAGGAAGAACTATATAGGTAGAACAAGATCCTCTTAAGTAAGGAGGACCACAAAGCAGTTAATAAATTGGTCATAGTGCCTTTGGAATAGATATTTCTGGACAGTGTAGTACAGTACGTGATGCTTTTAAATTTTTCTCATCCTCAGACTACATTTAAATCATTTGGGTTTGAAAACTTTAGAGCATGAATTACAAGGTAGCAATGCCAAGCACTCTTTTAAAAGGGTGCTGTTGTTGTTGTTATGTGCTGTCGAGTTGGACCCAACTCAGCGACCCCTCCTTGGATTTCTGAGCTGGTATCATTACAGAAATAGATTGCTCAACCTTCCTTCTGAGGAAAAAAGGGTGCAGTGACCAAAAAATAAAGGGGATGCTTGCAAGCAGAGTTCACTTGGTCTTTGAAAACCATCTTTAAATTTGAATGGCCATTGAAACATAAAGATAAGTTATAGCATGTTGATAATTTGGCTGATGGATTCTTTTTTGTGATATATCCTGCCTTTAATTTTAGAAGGATCTATTTCTACTAAAAGGTGACAGTATTTATTACACAAAATGTTCTTGTTAGAGCAAGCTCCTGCATTCCTGAAAACTGTGTCCAAAACCAGACGCTTAGGAAGTGGATTATTCCTTCAACAAAAATGTGTGCCTAAACTATGTGTCAGACTGTGTACTGGGATACATTAGTAAATAAGAGAGTCCCTGCCCATAAGGCACATCAGTTTAATAGCTGAATACAGACAAGTAAAGGAACAGTTAAAGTACAGCTTCCACCCTTGTTGCTTTTAGTCTACTCTCTGTACAACTTCCAGACTGATCCATAAGCCAGATCACATCACTTTCCCACTCACTACTCTCTAATGGTTTCCCAGCTTATGCAGAGTAAAAGCTAAAGTACTAGAAATTGCCTACAAAGCCTAGATTTGCCCTGCTATCCACATCTCTTACCTCATCTCTTATTACTCTTCCCTTTCATCTACTCTGTGCCAGCCTCATCTGCCTTGCATTCCTCAAACATGCCAGCACAATGCTGCCTTAGGCTCTTTGCACTTAAACTTCTCTCTCTAAAAAGGTCTTATTCCAGATAGCCACATGGCTTACTCCTCACCTCCTTCAGGTCTTTATTCAAATTAATCTTCTCAGGAAGCCTTCTCTTGCCACCCCATTTAAAATAGCAACCCCTCTCTTCCTTCATTGTCGACCCCATCCCCTCTTCTCTGCTTTATTTTTTTCTAATATTTAACCACCATTTAATACTCATTTATATTGCTAATGACTTGTGTGTGTGTGTGTGTGTGTGCTTTAGGTGCAAATTTACAGAGCAGAATTTGTTTTACGTTCAACATTTTGTGTACATTTGGTTTCACTCCCCAATTACCATCCCAGACCCTAACACATTCTCCTCCTCTCCCTTCCCAATAACCACCCCCCCCCCCAGTGCCCTTCATAGCTATGCACTCCTGTGTATCCTGCTTTTCCTCCAGGTGACTCTTGCCCCTCTGGTGCCTCATGGCTGATTGCTCCAAGGGATGTATCTCCGCAGAATATGTGGGTGCATTGCCCTGAGTTGAGTAGTCTGCGTATACATCTTATGTACTGTTGGGCTGAGAGCCAGCCCTTGCAAGTGAGTTTTATTCCAGGCCCGAAGTGTATCTCAGGGCCATAGTATTGGGGTCCCACCAGACTCCATCCGACCAGTAATTCTGGTCATTATTGTGTTTTTGGATTTTGTTCCACGTTTTTCCTCCCACTCTATCCAGGATCTCCAGTTTTGATCCCTTCCTGAGTGGTTGGCATTGATTGCCATTGGTAGCTGGCACCATCTAGTTCTGGTCTCAAGGTCTATCATGTCCTAGGACTGATTGTTTCCAAATGTCCTTCTTTTTTTTGTACTCTTCTTCACTTCCGATGATAGGAGACCATTAGCTGCATCTTAGATGGCTGCTTGAGAGCTTTTAAGTCCCCAGTCGCTATTCACCAATGTAGGTTGTAGAACAAGACTCTTAAGTATTTGTTGTGCCAATTGAGTCTGGTGTCCCTCAGTACTATGGCCCTGAGTCGGTAGATCCATTGGCTCTCTCTCCCACGGTGTCTGCCTGTTTGTAAGGGTCTGTCTGTGTCTGTCTTCTGGGTTTTTTGTAATGATTGCAGGTATTTTGCATCACAGGTATCTGTGTAAGATTAGCTTCAGCTGAATCCTTCTTTGGTCTAGAGTATAATCCTGTTCACTGAGCCCCATCTGACCTTCTCAGTTGTTTATGTTTATGCTAATGACTTTCTACCCCAACTACAATATAACTTTCATGAAAGTACAGATTTTTGATTTTGCATGAAGCTGGACTGGGATGAATAAGGGGAAAGAGTAGTAAGAGATGGGGTCAGAGGTGCAAAGACTGGTGCAAATCTAGACCTTTGTAGGCCATTTTAAATACTTTAGCTTTTACTCTATGTTGAATCAATCAACAAATTAAAGTTAAATGCATATTAGAGTATATAATCTAGCAATGAGTATCAGAGACCAAAAACCCAAACCAAACCAACTGCTACTGAGTCGATTCCGACTCATAGCAACCCCCATGGGATTTCCTAGGTGGTAAATCTTCACAGATGCAGATTGCACCATCTTCTTTTTGTGGATAGGCTGGTGGGTTTGAACTGCAAACCTTCTGGTTAACAGTCACATGCCTTAGGCACTGCACCACCAGAGCTCCTTGAGTATCAGAGAAACCTTTTAAATTACATTGAGGCTGATTTGGTAATATGTTTGTAACACAGAGCATTTCAAGCAGAGAGAACAGCACATGTAAAGACCCAGAAAAACAAAAAATAGTGTAAGTACCCTAGTCATTCATAATGACTGGAGTATAGCAAAGATATAGAGTAGTAAGAGATGATGTTGTACAGTGAATTGCTTTTATATGGTCCTTCTATCCATGGTCTTGTAACTCCCACAAAATTATTGGGTGGGGCTATGCAAATAAGACGTGTAGACCCTTGCAGATATGCGACTCTTTAAATAAGGTGTATGTGGCACACGAGGGGATTGGTCAGTTTTGTAATCCTTGGGCTTAAAAAGAGCCAGTCCCAGAGGTTAAAGGAAACTTCACTGCCATCAAGGAGTCAGGAGCAGAGTGTATTTTAGACCCAAGGTGTCTGGGCTAAGAACCTCCTAGATCCATGAAACAGAGAGAGCTGTAACACTGGAGACGGCATATGACAGTGAGAAGCAGCAACAAGCACAGTGGAGTCCAGTGGCAAAGAAGTTCTTGCAGCAGAACCAGGAGACTGGCATGAAATGGCTCAGTGGGCTTCCCAACCCAAAGGCTTCATTGCCTTTACAACCTGTGAAGTGAAGGAGTTGCACGCCTTCAGGCAAGAGGCTTGCTGGCAGAATGGACACCTCCAGACACTTGTCAGCTGAGCTAAATAGCTTTTTAACACTTGCCAGACCAAGGAAGAGGTCAGACCCAAGCAGAGGCTAAGGCTGAGAGTGAGGCCGCCTGAGTTCCGGCAAGATGGCGGACTAGGCAGAAGGATTGCACAGACCCTCTTCAACAAAGAAAAGGGAAACCAATTAA
>NW_006921820.1:369910-385291 GCF_000298275.1 Orycteropus afer afer | reverse complement strand
CTTCTGCCTAGTCCGCCATCTTGCCGGAACTCCAGATAAGTTCTTCTTGATCTTGGAAATATACTAGCTACTCAGAAAGAGAAAAATATCCCAGTCCATATCCAAACCTGGAATCAGGGACTTCGGTCTGATTTGCAATGTTCCTCATTTTATCTAATGTATTTCTGATCTGATATCTAAGACTTTATTACTCCAGTCGGGTCACCTGTGTCTGAATCCTTTTGTAAAGTGAAAAATATTTTTATGAAATAGTGTTCTTCCCATTGGAATTTTATGCAAATGAGATAGATATAAGTTGTGTGTTTTTTAATTAGACCATTTTGTTAACGTTTTTAAATAGCTTTATTGAGATATAATTTACATAGCATTTAAAATGTATGGTTTTCTGGCTTTAGTATATCCACAGAGTTGTACAACCATCACCACAATTTTAGAACATTTTTATGTAAAAATGAAACCTCACCTCTAGTCATCACTCCTATCACTCACTTCCACCACTAGCATTATAGTAGCATTTACCCTTATAGTAAAAAATACTTATTTTCTGCCTGTCTTTGCATAAAAATCATAGAATAACATTTTACATGTGTGTTTGTGTGTATGTAATTTCAACAATCTATTTTTCTGTACAGTGCAGGCTTTCGTGTCTTGCCACAAGTTATATGTGTAAATGCGCCCCAGATTTGGTTATTTGAATATTATTTTTATTCTTGTTCTTTCAAAGTATAAAACTTAAAAATGAGTGTATTTAAGAGTAAAATGAAACAGTAGTAAGTACTGTTACATACACAATCCTGCAATAACAAACAATAATTTATGAATGCATACACAGGTACATATGCAAGCTGAACAGAAGTATATGAACAGGTTTGGCAGAGGATATTTCTACACATGTATTTGTACATGCTGCAACTATATGCTTATGTATAGTAGAGCATGTCCTATTGTTGTTAGGTGCCATGGAGTCAGCTCCGGCTCATAGTAACCCTGTGTACAACAGAATGAAACACTGACAAGTCCTGTGCTATCCTCACAATCCTTGTTATCCTTGAGCCCATCATTCTAGTCACTGTGTCAGTCTATCTTGTTGAGGGTCTTCCCCTTTTTCACTGACCCTCAGTTTTCCCAAGCATGATAATCCTTTTCCAGGGAATGGTCCCTTCTGACAACATGACCAAAGTAAAGCATACAGAGAGCAAAAGTATTGAAGGCTTCTTAGCCATAACCAAACACTTTAAGGGAATGAGTCACTGGGCTTGAGGGCTCAGAACCATAGTCTCAAGGACATCTGGGTCAATTGGCATAGGGACTTAAGATCATAGTCTCAGGGGCATCTAGGTCAGGCAATCTACTTCCATAGAGATACCACCTCAGAAACCCAAGGAGGGGTCGCTATGAGACGGAACCGACTTGACATCAGTGAGTTTGCTCCCCCGCCCCAGGTCTATAAAGACAGTGATCTGTATCCTTTGTTGGTGAGTACCAGCTGGAGTCTTAAAAGCTTGCAAGTGGCCATCTAAGATGCAGCTATTGGTCTCTCCTCGTCTGGAGCAAAGAAGAGTGAAGAAAGTCAAAGACTCAAGGAAACAGTCTGAAGAACTAATGGACCAGACAAACCATAGCCTCCACTATGCTGAGACCAGAACTAGATGATGGCTACCTACCCACTACCAACTACTTCTATTGAGATCACATTGAAGGTCCTGGACAGAGTGGGAGAAAGATGTGCAACAAAATTCAAAATCATTAAAAAAAACAAACCTTAATTGATCTAGTAGAGACTGGTGGAACCACTGAGACAATGGCCCTTAGACACCACTCAAACTTAGAAGTGAGCCCACCTTTCAGCCAAACAATAGACAGCCCTATAAAGTGAACAGTGGTACCTGTGAGGAACTTACTCCTCAGAACAATCACCTGTACAGGATGAAAAGAGCATCATTTGCCCAAAAACAAAGCTCAGAGGGTAAGAAGGGGCAGGAAGGAAGGACAAAGGGAAATGAGGAACCCAAGGACGAAGTGGGAAGAGTGCTGTTGAACATCGAGAAGATTGCAACTGTCACGAAACAAAATGCATATAAATTGTTGAATGGGAAACTAATTTGCTCTGTAAACTTTCACCCAAACCACAATAAACTATTAAAAAAAAAAAGTGTATTGTTTGAAGAGGAACCATTGCTTCATTGACAGAATTATAACAAGCAATCTTTTAACTGACTCACTACTAGTGAATCATTCATTGTACAGTGATTAAAGAGATAGCTTGCAACCAAATTCACATTGGAATAAATCACACTGGGTGGATTGATTTCCTTCCCCCCCTTTTTCTCTCCTCCCCTTCCCCTCTCTCCCCCTCTCTTTTCTCCCTCTCCCCCTCTCTCCCTCCCACCTCTCCCCTCCCTCTCTCTTCATCCTCCCCCATCCCTCTCGCTCTCCCTCCCCATGTAAATGATAAGTAATGTTATACACTCAGTAGTTTTTTTTGAATGAATAGAAATCTTAGTACATCACTTGTCAAACACATTACATGATTTTTTTGTGTGTATAATTTACACTAAATGCATGCTGGTACAGAGCATTCTCTGAACTAAATCTGTGTATAAGCAGTAAAATGCATAATGTACTTATGAATAATACATTAACAGCCTTATAGTCAGGATCAGTGATAAACAAATTGGTAGCCTAGTCTCTGGGGATACATTGTGATTAAACTGCTAAGTCTATTTGATAGAGGATGCTTTAGTCCTGCTTACTATCTTGGTATCAAGTGCCATAGAAACAGATTTAATAACTTCTTTATCTGATTCAAATGGGGACTTAAGTCAGTCCACAGTGAATCTGTGCAGCTTCCCTGAGATTTTCTTTATATACCTATTGTATACCTTTTGCATACACTTTGCATTAGGTGTATCTTTATGTGTTTTTGTGATACTTAATTGTAATTTCAGGGATGTGCATGGATGACTACAGCACAGCTATTACAAAGAGAAATTCATGCTTCTACACATTCCAACAGTATCCCTGGTGGCACCATGGTTAAGCACTCAACTACTAACTGAAAGGTTGGCTGTTGGAATCCACCCAGCTGTTCCGTGAGTGAAAGACCTGGTGATCTCTTTCCATAAAGATTACAGCCTAGAGAACCCCGTGGGGCAGTCCTGCTTTGTCACATGGGGTCGCTAGGAGTCAAAACAACTCAGTGGCACCTAACAACAACACATGTTCAAATACATAAAGTGATCCTTAGGAAGAGTTGACTCTTCTTATCACTTTTGTTTATTAATTAATAAGTAAGGCACTTGACTGCTAACCAGAAGGCTGGTGGTTCAAACCCACCAGCCACTCCTCGGAAGGAAGGTTGGGCAATCCTACTTCTGTAGTGATACTGCCTCGGAAACCCAAGGAGGGGTCGCTATGAGTCGGGGGCGACTCGATGGCAAATAACAACAACATAACACCTTTCATAGGTTGATTAACTTAAATCAATGAATTTAATTTCATAAGTCTTTTCTGATTAAAACATTCAGATTCATAAGAATTGAGTTAGTACTTCACGATCTAACTTTCATTGAGTTTATAATCCTTACATAATCATAAATGAAAGCTTATCATACCAGACTGAATGCTAGACTGTAAACTAGATGAGGGTATAGACATGTGTCTTTTGTCTATCCCCAGCATCTAACATAAGAGCATAATGGTTGCTTGATAACTGTTTGTTAGTAAATGAATGGAAATGTTAAGCAACAGTGAGTAATAAGACAGTAGGTACTAAAGGAACATGGGAGATAATTAATGTCTTAGACAGTATCCAGTCAGAAAAGTAATAATTTCATTACAAAAATTATTGAACAGGTTGGAGGAGCAAAAGGAAGAGGCTTACGATACTCAAGGATTACAGATTGCACCTACTAGCACCCCTCACCAAGCACTAGAGGACTGAAGATTAGAATGTGATGTGGTCTAGACCCACAGTGTCCAAACTGACCATTGGCAATGCTGGAGTTCTACCCCTGCTTTTTTAAAACTGTTTCTTATTAAGATGTATATATGTATCTACTGTACATTGCAACTTTAAATTCTGGTATGTTTATTGAGCACAGCAATCTGTATAGAATATAGTTCTCCTGTGAATCTTGTCCATTTCAGTATTTAATATATTTATGGAATGCATTCTGGTTTATTGCTTTGTGGGCTGGGAGTGTTTTTATTAGTACGAATATTTATTTATTAACTCACTAAGCATTTAATTAAGTACCTACTGTGCCAGGCATGAAGGAGCTCTGGTGGTGCCGTGCCTAAGGCATTTGACTGCTGAGGTTGGCAGTTCAAACCCACGAGCTGCTCTGAGGAAGGAAGATGAGGCAATCTACTTCTATAAAGCTTTACTGCCTCAGAAACCCAATGGTGGTTGCTATGAGTCAGAACCGACTCGATGGCAATGAATTTTGATTGTTTGTTTGTGCTAGGCACTGTACTAGGTATTAGAATTATAAGGATGAATAAGGAACAGTTTCTTTCCTCACATCTATAGAAGGAAATGTAATTAGCCAAGAAAAACTAGATTTTGTGAATACAATGCAAATTAATTTTTAAGGTATAACTTGTAATAATAGTAAATTTACCTGATTTACTCTCACATTCTCATGAAAATATATTCACACTGTGTCTAAAACATACCTAAGTTTGTATAGAAAATTTTAACTTAATAGTTTTTCCCTCCACTTTGAAAAAACCTTAGTTCTTCCTATCAGGTTCTTCCTATGTGCAGTTAGAGAGCAACAGAGTAGCTATTAGGCAGTGCTATTCACAGGCCATCTGAAATATGATAACTGTGTTTCTTGGCAGATTAGAGAAATGGTGACTTGTCGAAAATAGATTTACTTAATAAAATGCACATTGTAAGAAGTGACACAGTCATCTCTGTGGTCAGCTAACAGCCTATGGAGCTTAAATATGCACTGCCTTATGGGTGATGGCTAGTGCCTGGAAACATAAGCACAAGGGCATACAGAAATCATTATCAGGCTCCAACCTCCTCTTTGAACTGTTGTTCCATGTATTCTCTACTTTAGAACAGTTCATACTGATCAGTGTTATAGTCCCTGCTGCTATCTTCAGAGAAGAGATACCACACCAATATATAGGAAATCCTTTAGAGAACAGCAGCATCTATATGATAATGCCACAGAAATCCTTGTAAGTACAAATTAAGAAGAATTAAAAACAGGCTTTTTTGTTTTTTTGTTTTTGAGTATATGGCAACGAACATATGATATTCATTGGAAAAAAGTTGTTAAAAAAAAAACAGTATATTTTCTGTTTCTTCCTTTTCACCCCCTCTTCATATTTTACTCCTTTATCTTTCCCATGTGATTAATATTATGGGACATTAATAAGTAATTAATGACAAATATATTCAACTTTTTTCAAATTATAGCCATATATGAATACCCAATTTGAGCTGCTGTTCTACTTACCAAGGTTATATATGAAGGATAAAGTGGTTATTAAAAGTGTTTTTAACTTGATATTATGAAAAGGAGCCATGAGAGTATTCCCTCCTTTGTCTTGCATGAGTCCTGGGTTTTGTGACTGTCACATACTCATTTAGTGTTTAGACACTGCTATAGAGTGTGAATTGTTTTGGTTCTTTTTATGCCTGGCTTACCCAACTGAATAGTAAGCTCCTTCAAGGAGGAGCACCTAATCCTCTATAAGACTAGTTTGTTTCCTTTACACAGGGCCTTATGTGTAAAAAATACATGATAAGTTGACTTCTACTTTCTCCTTTGCTCCTCATATCCCATCAGTAGCCAACCCTGTTGATTTTACTTCTTCCTATAGCTTTTAGCCAGCCACCTTCTTATTTGAATTGTCACTGCTAATGTTGAGACCCTAATTATTTCTCATTTAAAATACAATAACCACTTATTTAATCCCTTTGGCTTTTGTCTTGAACCTTCCCAATCTCTTCTCTGTGTAGCTTCTAGAGCATGCTTTCAAAAATGAAAGTCTGGGTGTCTCACTCCCATGCTTTAAAATCTTTGAGTGGTACCTTATTGCTTTAGCATAATATTCAGATTATCTTTGTATACAGGGTGCCCTAAGAATCTATTCTGTGCCTACCCCTCCAACATTATCTCTCAACATCTTCCTTCTTACTTGTCACATTCCAGCCATTTTCAATGGCTTATAATCCCTTGAAGGAGCCCTGGTTGCTCAGTGGTTAAAACACTTGGCAGCTAACTAAAAGGTCAGTGGTTTGAACCTACCAGCCACTCCATGGGAGAAAGATGTGGCAGTCTGCTTCCATGAAGATTTACAGCATTGGAAACCCTATGAGGTAGTTCTACCATTGTCACTATCACACATGTAGTCAATTTGATTGCTGTGTATCCAATCCAGTGAGGTCCATGTGCATAGTCACTGATCATGTTGAAAAAAAGGTATATGAAGGGAATAAGTCATTGATCTTGCAAAATTATATCACATGATCTTTTGTGTAGTTTCTGTAACTGTGGTAGTAAAGTTTGTGTGAGCCTGGTTGAGTGGCTGGACACCTGGATGTAGTATTCCCCATGATGAGATTGGTAATCAACTCCATGGTAGGATCTACTGGGAGCAGCTGAGTAGCTGCCTTAGTGTTGTGGTCTGCTTTCCATATTTAAGAAAGAGTTTTAGGAATGGTCTCTAGCTTATGGCACGCTTGGACCCTGCATGTTGCCGTGTTGTTGTTCAGCAGCCCATCATGCTCTGCCGACCTTGTGACTTACAATGGACTTGAATTAATGGCCTGCCATTTGGTTTGTAACATCGGGACTGTGCCATTTTATTTATCAACCTTGGGCTTGTTAGCCTCAGGAGCCAGTAGTGTAGTTGCCTGAGTAAAGAGATGCCTCTAGCTTCAGTGGGCCGGGAGCAAGAGGCAGAGCTGAAGGCCAACGTCGAGGGCTTTCACACAGCCCCTAGAGCCTGACACTTTGAACTTGGCCTAAAGCCTCCAAACTATGAAAGTATAAACTCCTGTTTGTCAAGACCATCCCATTTGTGGTATATTCCTGGCAGAGCAGCTCTAGGTAACCAGAACAGTCACCATGGCAGTATTTTCTATTTAGCACCAGTAATTACCAAAGCATCTTGATTGAATATTTGGTCAATTTCAGACTGCAAAATTAGGTTAAAAAAATCTTCGCTTTCTTCATCATTGGCATCACTGGTTGGTGCATAAATTTGAATAATAGTCATATTAACTGATCTTCCTCATAAGCATATGGATATTACCCTTTCACTGATGGCATTGTACTTCAGCATACATCTTTTTTCTTTTTTGTTGCAAAAGACATCTTTATTTTTTTAGTTTATTTTTTTTGTGATTTGGGTGAAAGTTTACAGAGCAAATTCGTTTTCCATTCAACAGTTAATGCACATTTCATTTTGTGACATTGACTGTAATCCCCTAAAGGTAACAGCTATCTTTCCACTTCCGCCCGGTGGTTATCTTTTCCTTGTGCCCTTTCTTCCTATGTATTCCTGCCTTCTGAGTTACCTCCTTGCACAAATGCAGCCCTTCTGATCTCCCATGGTTGATTGTTCTGAGGAGTGTACCCATGTGGTGTAATTGTTCACCTCACAGCCCTCTCTGTTGTTTGGTTGGAAGTTAAGCCACAGGAGAGAGTTCACTTCCAGGCCTGAAAGGTAACTAGGGGCCATAGTCCCAAAGGTTTCACCAGTCTCTATCAGACCAGGAAGCCTGGTCTTTTTTATGATTTTGAGTTTTGTTCCACGTTTTCTCCCACTTTATCCAGAATCTCCAATTTTGATCCCTTTTTGAGTGGTTGGCAGTAGGAGCCAGGCACCAACTAGTTCTTCTGGTCTCAGGGTCATGGAGGCTGAGGTTCCCATGGTTTCAGGATAGATCTTGAAGTGTTCTTTTTTCTTTATTTTATTTTTGCAGTGTTCCCTCCCCTCCCTTCCCACCTCTGGTAACCAACAAAGAAAGTTTCCTTCCATATATAAACCTTTCCTTGACTTTTTACAATAATGAACTAATATAATATTTGTCCTTCTGTGATTGACTTATGTCACTCAGTATAATGTCCTCCAAGTTCATCCACATTATGTAGTGTTTTGCACATTCTACACTATTCTTTAGTGTTGCATAGTATTTCATTGTGTATATGTACCATAGTTTGGTTATCCATTCTTCTATTGATGGGCACCTAGGTTATTTCCATCTTTTTGCTACTGTAAATAGTGGTGCTATGCACATGGGTGTGCATATATCTGTTCCTGCCCTGGCTCTCACTTCTTTAGGATATATACCTTATAATGGGATTGTATGGTTTAAAATCAGGAAGGGAGCGTATCAGGGTTGTATTCTTTCACCAAACTTATTCAACTATATGCTGAGCAAACAATCTGAGAAGCTGAATTATAGGAAGAAAAACATGGGTTCAGGATTGGAAGAAGACTCATTAACAACCTGCGATATACTGATGACACAACTTTGCTTTCTGAAAGTGAGGATGACTTGAAGCACTTACTGATGAAGATTGAAGACTATAGTATGCAATATGGATTACACCTCAATATAAAGAAAACAAAAATCCTCACAACTGGACCAATAAGCAGCATCACAATAAATGGAGAAAAGATGGAAGTTGCCAAAGACTTCATATTACTTGGTCAACACCAATGCAAACAGCAGTCAAGATATCAGAAGATGTATTGCACTGGGAAAATCTGTAAAAGACTTCTTTCAAATGCTAAAGACAAAGATGTCTCCTTGAAGACTAAGGCGCACTAACCCAACCCATAGTATTTTCATTCACCTCATATGCATATAAGAGCTGGATAATGAATAAGGAAGACCGAAAAAGAGTTGATGCTTTTGAGTTGTGGTGTTGGTGAAGAATACTGAAGGTACCATGGACTACTAAAAGAACTAACAAATCTGCCCTGGAAGAAGTTCAGCTAAAATGCTCCTTGGAAGCAAGGATGGCCAGACTTCATTTCACCTACTTTGGTCATGTTCTAAAAAGGAACCATTCTCTGGAGCAGAATATCATGCTTGGTAAAGTAGAAGGTCAACAAAATAGGGGAAGGCCCTCAACAGGATGGATTGACACAGTGGCTGAAGCAATGGGCTCAGGTGTAGCAAGGATTGTAAGCCTGGCACAGGACTGGGCAGTGTTTCATTCTATTGTATATAAGGTCACTATGAGTCGGAGATGACTTAACAGCACCTAACAACAATGGGATTGTGGGATCACGTGGTATTTCTAATTCCAACTTTTTAAGGAATTGCCATACTGCTTTCCACAGTGGTTGTATCATTTTACAGTCCCACCAGCAGTATATGAGAGTCCCAATCTCTCTACAACCTCACCAGCATTTGTTATTTTCTGTCTTATTGAAGTTTGCTGTTAGTGCTGGAGCAAGATGGTATCTCATTGTTGTTTTGATTTGCATCTCTCTAATGGCTAATGATCGTGAATGAAACATTCTTTTTTTATAATGAATGTAATGCCATCCCTGTTCAGTTGTCATTCCCGGCATAACAAAAAAAAAAAAAAAGAAAACACCTCATGACCACTGAGTCAGTTCCAACTCAAAGCAACACCCTTTGGGTTTCCAAGGTGGTAAATCTTTACAGAAGTAGATTGGCCCGTCTTTCTTCCATGGAGTGGCTGGTGGGTTTGAACCACCAGGCTTCTGGTCAGCAGTCAAATGTCTTAGGCACCACACCACCAGAACTCCAGCACGGTAGACCATAATATTTGTCTGATTTAGTGGCCAATACCAGTCTGTTTCAGCTAGGATATTGATACCTAGGATATCAATCTTCACATGTTCCATTTCATTTTTGACAGTGTCCAGTTTTCCTAGATTCATACTTCATACATTCCAATTATTAATGGATGTTTGCAGCCTTTTTTTTTTTTTTTTTCAGTTTGAATCATGCCACATCAGCAAATGAAGGTCCTAAAAGCCTTACTCCATTCACATTATTGAAGTCAACTCTACTTTGAGGAGGCAACTCCTCCTTAGTTGTATTTTTATATTTTCGGTGTCTTCCAACCTGAGGAGCTCATCTTTCAGCACTGTATGAGACAGTGTTCCACTACTAGTCATGGGATTTTTCACTGACCAGTTTTTTCAGAGGAAGATGGCCAGTTCCTCCTTCCTAGTCTGTATTAGTCCAGAGGCTTCACTAAAGGGTGGCCCTGCTCATATTTGAAATACTGACGTAGCTTCCAGCCTCACAGCAACACACAAACCAGTATAGTATAACAAACTGGCAGACCAGTGGTGGGCCTCTGTCATACATAGGACTTATCACACTATGTTGTACTAACCTAAAAAGAACTTGTATCTCTGAAGACTTTAGTATGTAAACATTAAGTGGCACACAACATCAGGAGGCCTTTTGTGCAGCATGTGAGATGAGAGGAAGGAAGGATCTGAAAAAGGTAGGTACAAATGACGTACTGCATTGGGGAAGAAATCAAGTAGAAAGATTAAGGTCCCAACACCTATTTTCAAATCTTTTATCCTTAGTAGAATGTAAAATTCTTGAGGGCAGGTCCTTGTCTTATGTGCTTCTCTATTTATACCATTTAGCAAGTGCCAGGCACATACTTGGAAGGCATGAAATATTTATTAAATTAAATTGAATAGTTTTTCTGGCTTATCTTCCTGTCCATTTCTTGTCTTGCAGCAAGCAAATGTCTAATTTAAAACAGTTGCTTCTCTGGACCAAATAGCTCACTTACAGAAGTTGCCAACTTGACATATTTGGTGATACCAGGAAAAAACAAACAATTCTTGGAATTCAATCACAAAGTCAGTCTATTCCAAGGAAGAAACTAGTGTTGCAATACTAACAGTTACTCAGTCTCTCATTGTGTTTGCTTTTACTTAGTTATCCCAAGGTTAATGTGCCTATATTAAGTACAGGAAGAATCTATAAAAGAGAAAGAGTTTTACCTCAAGAAAGTCTATAATTTATACCATTTATTTCTTGAATACAAAATCCAAAGTACAGATAGCAAGGTTGTTTTTTTTTTTTTTTTTTTTTTTTTTTTGCTATCTTTAGATTTGGTCTCTAAAGCAAATATACAGTTCCTTGTATAATCTGGGATAGGTTTTTTGTTGAAATAATGTAATAAGCCTATGCATATATGAGACCAAGACAATGAGTTGTAACACATACCATAAAAATCTAGTAAGACTTTTGCCAAACTGCCAAAAATAGCCACCTAAGTATATTCTGTGGCACATCTTTGTG
The DNA here is from genome assembly GCF_000298275.1 of Orycteropus afer afer. Lineage (NCBI taxonomy): Eukaryota > Metazoa > Chordata > Mammalia > Tubulidentata > Orycteropodidae > Orycteropus > Orycteropus afer. Next base: position 373,998 of record NW_006921820.1, on the reverse strand, counting down.
GCACTTATAAAGTGTTTAACTTTAGTAGGGGAATTAGATAATGTTTTAAATTCCTTCTGAATCTAAACTTGGGTTTTGTAAGTATTTTTTTGGCCCTTACCATTCATAATGGCCCTTTGTTGAAGCTTCAATAACTCTTCTCTTGGGACCAATATAGAGCTATGTCTAATCTAGAATTTTGCAGTTCATTATTCCTATAGTGCAATCATCCTGTCTGGGAAAACTTCCCAACACTAACTCTTCATATCATTATTTACTCACCTTACAGACATTTTAGTTTAATGAAACAATTTTATGTTTCAGTGTATACTATGCAGAGAGACAATATAATGTAGTGGTTGTGGTTGTTATGTGCTGCTGAGTCGGATCCAACTCATAGCGACCCCTCCTTGGGTTTCCAAGGCGGTTTCACTATTGAAGTAGATTGCCCAACCTTCCTTCCGAGGAGTGGCTGGTGGGTTTGAACCACCAGCCTTCTGGTTAGCAGTCAAGTGCCTTAGGCACTTCACTACCAGCGCTTCTAATATAGTAGTTAAAAGCTTAGATTTTGCATTAGCTATACCTGAGTTTGATTCCAAAATCTGCACTTACTAGTTATATAATCTTAAGTGTGTAGGCCCTCTGCTGCTGCTCTAACATAAAATACCACAAATGGATGGCTTGAACAAACAGGGATTTTATTCTCTTACAGTTTAGGAGGCTTGAAGTCCGAGTTCATAGTTCCAGCTCTAGAAGCTGGATGAAGGCCTCTTGAGCTTGGGCTTCAGCTCTGCCTCTTGCTCCCAGCCCACTGAAGGTGGAGACTTCTCTTAACTCAGGCAGCTGCTGGCTGCTGAGGCTGACAAACCCAAGGTCGACACATAAAATGGCATAGTCCCAAGATTACCAAACAACATGGCAGGACACTAGTTCAAGTCCAGAGACAATCCCAAGATCAGCAGGAAACAAGGCAAGCTGCTGAATGAAGACTTGGCTACATGCAGGATCCAAGTGTGCCAAAAAAAAAAAAAAAACTCACAGACCTTTCCCAAAGCTGTCTTTTTATATACTGGAAGCAAACCACATCCCTAAGGCAGCTACTGAGCTGCTCTAGTAGATCCTACTGTGAAGTTGATTACCAGTTTCACTATGGGAAATAACTACATCCAGCTGCCCAGCCACTCAAAACCAGGCCCAGCCGTGCTGACAAACAACTTGACTAGCACAGCAAGTTACTTATCTTCTCTGAGCTTTAGTTTCCCCATGTAAGCAGGGTTAGTAATTATCTTCAACTTCACAGTTACCATGTTGTTATGGAAGGTTGGGCAATCCTACTTCCGTAGTGATACTGCCTCGGAAACCCAAGGAGGGGTCGCTATGAGTCGGGGCCGACTTGACGGCACATAACAAAAACAGCATACTATTTGAGACAGTGCATGTAAGGTCGTACTTCATTAGGTATGTATATGTGTATTCAGTAAACATTGGTGATTTTTTTTATATGCTTGGCACGTTGCAGTGTATATGACACAAATAAGCCTGGCTCTTCCAGACAATTTAATAAGTAATAATAAAGAGCAGTGAGTATTAAGATTGAGGAAATATAGTGTATTGTCTAAGAATATAGTAAGAGGACTGAATGCAACCTAGAAGTCAAAGAAGGCCCCTTTGAGTAAGTAACATTGAAGTAGCGTGAGTAGGTGGGCTCTTAGCTTATTTATAAGAGAAATAATATTCTATGTGTGGGAGAAATCAAAGCCAGATTGGGGCATGGGAGGGCCCTTATTGTATGAATAAAAACACTGAGCGTCAAGGAGATAAGAATTTGCCTCACATTATATGGCTAATAAGTGGGAGAGTTAAGATTCAAACTATAAAAAAAAAAAGATTCAAACTATGGCAGAATTGTTTCATAGGCCTTGCTCTAAGCCCCTGTGCTAACAGCTTCTGAATGGCTCACAATCCAGAATAGGGCACTAATGGTTCTGGGCTACAGTGCTGGAACAAGGATCTTTCTACCTGATCCCCCTGCCCAATGCAGTACATAATTTCTGTCTATCTTTTTAAGATCCTATCTACCCCTCATCCTATACTACCAAGAAAGCTTCCTGGTATTGTATGCTACTTAATGTTTATATGTGAAAGATTTCAGAGATAAAGAATCCTTTTTAGATATTTACATTTCTTTTCCATATGATAACTTTACTTCCCCATACCATGAAGATATGAACTTGTGTGTTGATTTAAAACTAGATAGAACCTGTTTCAGACTCCAGACTAAAGGCTTTGTATAAATATAAATTATCATCAATTTTTTCTTCTAATGGACTCGCATATTTCTTATAAAGAGAAAGGGATTTATATGAGCCTTCTCATAAAGAAATAAAATTCTGTAATGGTCCACTTTTCTTTAGACTTGATAATTCCTCAGAATTTTGTATGCCTTTATCACAGCCTTATTTTATTCTCACTAGCTACAAGCAGTAGCATAGAGCAATTCTGTTGTTAGAATTCAGTGGGGAAGTATTAACTCTTCAGTAAACATTTGATCATGTTTGTTTTAGCAAAATCAAGGAGAAGGACCAGATAGCCTGAAAAAGCCCTTCACACTTTTCTCCACATAAGAAGGTATTGGTCATGGTGTTTTAGTGCAGAACAGAAACTTTACATTGTTCCTAAGTTACTATTATACCTGACAGCATGAATATCTTGAAGTCTCCAAAATATGAAGAGATTCTCATTTTTGCCTTATTCCTTGAATCAGGTAGTCTCATAACACGAATTTTGTGCTATTTTTCCACTCCTGTTTCTCCTACATACCTCTTCAATGCTAGAGAACAGAAGAGCCTAAATCAGAGAGCAGGCTCCAGATAATCCATCTGAGAAAACTCTGACATTGCCTATCACCAGCCATTTCCCTCTTTCATTTCCTCTGCACTAAATTAAGCAGGCCCAGTGCTTTCTAGCAGGACCATTCTAAAACTGGCTGTGCTTGGCTTTTCTAGTGTCCCATCACCAGGCTTTTAACCTAACTGCTTCTTGAAAAAGTCTTACAATAAATATCCTATCATGGGCACAAGCTGGGAAAAGTATACTCTAAACTTTGAAGCAGAGTATGTGCCAAAGTTGGTAACAACCTACAGAGATGAGTTCCAATTTACTGACGTTAGGAAGGAAAGGATTTTGAAAGACTGCTCTAGCTGAGAACAGTATTGAAGGCCAGTTGGGGCTGGAGCTGCAGGGAGCCCATTTTAGGCCACCTGGGCTCTCTCCTAACCCTGGTCCCACATTCCTTCCCTCCTCACCCAAGGCCTGCTTCCCTCCTGCTGTGTGAACATTTCTTCCCATTTCCTGACAGTCTCAAGAACTGCACCACCAGGTAAAATAGCTACTCATGTTTCAGTCCCTTAGAATCTAGTTAGCTCTTTTCATTTCCTTTTTTATTTACTTGTGATGGTCAAACTTGGCATTCCTTTACATTCTCTGAGTCTGGATTATTTCAAGAATTTCTTTCTTTTTTTTTTTTTTTTAAGCGTCTAGTGAATGCGAATATATGAGAGTTCAGGATTCTTCCTCTAATGTGAAAAGTAAAAAAGCTAAAAGTAACTCCACTTTGTCTTCAAAATTGTGTTAAGCTAAAAGCAATGTAGTATCCTAGATTTGATCTTGGAAGAGAATAGGGACTTCTACTGTGGAGATCCAAATAAAGGCTACTGTTTAGTTATATAGTAACAATGTAATCCTTAGTTTTGATAAATGTACCATGGTTATATAAGAAGTTAGATTAGAGAAAGCTGAGTTAAGGAATATAGGAACTCTCTGTACTACCTTTGAAAGTCTTCTGTAAATCTAAAATTACTGTTAAATCAAAAGTTTGTAGATTGTTACTAAGTTCTTAAGTGTAACCACACAGAAAGTATCTTTAAAGTTTTCACAAAAGGAAAGAAAAAAAGAATCAAAATTGTTTACTACAGAAAAATCAACTAAACACAAAAATAGGTAGTATGGAGGTGGCGGGGCAAGATGGCGGACTAGGCAGAAGGATTGCACAGACCCTCTTCAACAAAGAAAAGGGAAACCAATTAACACAGACACAGAAGATAATCTTG
>NW_006921820.1:359174-362855 GCF_000298275.1 Orycteropus afer afer | reverse complement strand
TAGGCACTTGACTGCTAACCTGGAGGCTCGCGGTTCAAACCCACCAGCCACTCCTCGGAAGGAAGGTTGGGCAATCTACTTCTGTAGTGATACCACCTCGGAAACCCAAGGAGGGGTCACTATGAGTCGGGTCCAACTCGACAGCACACAACAACATCATTATTAATATTGCACGCAAGTAAAATCTTACTGAAGATAATTCAAAAACGGTTGCAGCAGTATATTGGCAGAGAACTTCCAGAGGTGCAGGCTGGATTCAGAACAGGATGTGGAACTAAGGGATATTGCTGATGTCAGATGGATTTGGCTCAAGGCAAAGAATACCAGAAAGATGTTTACTTGTCCTTTATTGATTATGCAAAAGCATTTGATTGTGTGGATCATAACAAATTGTGGATAACATTGAGAAGTACGGGAATTCCAGAACACTTAATTGTACTCATGAAGAACATGTACATAGACCGTGAATCTGTTGTTCGAACAGAACAAGGGGACGCTGCATGGTTTAAAATCAAGAAGGGAGTGTGTCAGGGTTGTATCCTTTCACCATATTTGTTCAATCTATATGCTGAGCAAATAATCCATGAAGCTAGACTATATGAAGAAGAATGTGGCATCAGGATTGGAGGAAGAGTCATTAACAAGCTGTGATATGCTGACGACACAACTTTGCTTGCTGAAAGTGAGGATGACTTGAAGCACTTACTGATGATGATTGAAGACTGCAGTCTGCAGTATGGATTGCATCTCAGTATTAAGAAAATAATTCTCACTAGACCTGTAAGCAGCATCATGATGAATGCAGAAGAGATTGAATTCAGTGACTTCACATTGCTTGGTTCTACAATCGACGCCAATGAAATCAGCAGTCAGGACATTAGACAATGCGTAGCACTGGGCAGGTTGGCCATGAAGGAACTCTTTCAAGTGCTGAGGAGCAAAGATGTCTCCTTGAGAACTAAGGTGCACCTGACACAAGCCATATTATTTCAATCACCTTGTATGCATGTGAGAGCTGGACAATGAATAAGGAAGACTGAAGAAAGATTGATGCTTTTGAGATGTGGTGTCGGAGAAGAATGCTGAAAGTACCATGGACTGCTAAAAGAATTAACAGATCTGTCCTGGAGAAAGTACAGCTGGAATGCTCCTTGAAGCAAGAATGGCCAGACTTCGTCTCACCTACGTTGGTCACGTTGTCAGAAGGGACCATTCCCTGGAGAAAGATGTCATGTGTGGTAAGATGGAGGGTCAACGAAAGAAGAGAAGGCCCTCAATGAGGTGGATTGCCACAGTGACTGCCACGATGAGCACAATTATAGCAGGGATTATGGAGCTGGTGTGGGACCAGGCAGTGTTTTGTTGTGCTGTGCGTGGGGTCACTGTGAATCAGAGACGACTCGATGGCACCTAACAACAGCAACATAGTGACTCAGTGTATTCCATCCATCTTCTTTTGATGTGCCCTGCTTCATTCAACATACTGCACATGGAATCTTTCAGTATTGCAATTCAAGGCTTAAATCTTTTCCTCCATTTTTTCAGCTTGAGAAATGCTGAGCATTTTGGTTTTCTAACTCCAGGTCTTTGCATATTTCATTATAATAATTCACTTTGTCTTCTCAAGCTGCTCTTTGAAATCATCTGTTCAGCTCTTTTGTCCTGTCGATTCTTCCATTTGCTTTAGCTACTCTTCACCCAAGGGCAAGTTTCAGTGTCTCTTCTGACATCCATTTTGGTCTTTTCGTCCTTTCCTGTCTTTTTTTTTTTTTTTTTTTGTTAATTGTGATTTGGGTGAAAATTTACAGAGCAAATTCACTTTCTGTACACCAGTTCACATGCACTTTGTCTCATGACATTGACCACAATTTACTGCAATGCAACAAGTCCCCTCCGACTTCCTCCTGACAGTTATCTCTTCCCTGTGTCCATCCCCCCATGCACTCCTGCCCCCTAGCTGTCTCCCTGTGCATAAACAGCCCTTCTTTCTCCCATGATTGTCCTCTCCAAAGAGTGTATCAACTCATATGCCTGTGTTTTGTTTGGCTGGAAGCCACAATTCTAGACCTGAAGGGCAGCTAGGAGCCATAGTCTCAGTGGTTCCACCAGGCTCTATCGGACCAGCAAACCTGGTTCCCCCCCCCCCTTTTTTTTTTCTCCAAATGATTTTGAGTTTGTTTCCACATTGTTCTTCTCTATCCAGGATCTCCTACATAGATCCCCCTCCAAGTGGTTGACAGTAGTAGCTGGTTACCACCTAGTTTTTCTGGTCTCATAGTCGTATAGGCTGCAGATCGCATGGTGTACCAGTCATTAGGACTACTTGTTTCCATGACTTTTGGGTTTTCTTCATTCTTCTTTGCTCTGGACGAGGAGAGACCGATCGTTGCATCTAGATGGCTGCTTGCAAGCTTTTAAGATCCCAGTTGCTACTTGCCAAAGTAGGAGGTAAAACAATGTTTTGTGTAATATGTTATGCCAGTTGAGCTTGTTGTCTCCTGCAACTATGGTCTCAAGCCCACAGGTTCAACTACTCAGTCCCTCTGGGTAGCTGGCTGTGACAAAGCAGTGACTACAACCTTGCCCCTTGTCAGTTCTACTGTACACTTGGGAATCCAATCATATAAATAAACTTATAGGACCAATGTCTGCCAACCCTATTCATGGTCTTGAGTACACTCCCTGCTTCATAGACATACCTACTAGTTCAGCCTGTCCACCCATCTATCCACTCGTATACCCATGTTTGCCTTTACTGACAGTGCAGTACTGTATGTGCAAAAGGGTTCATCTTTGCTGTCTGTACCTCCCATGTACATGTCTATGTCTTTCTCTTCCTCAATGCTACCATGTTGATCACTTATATTTGGTACGTTGTCCTTTTCTTCACCCAAATCATTATTTATCTGTACCTATCTAACGGTGATCCCTCCCCTCCCCTCCCACCCCTGGTAACCAACAAAGAAAATTTCCTTCCATAGATAAACCTTTCCTTGACTTTTACAATAACGGGTTAATACAGTATTTGTCCTTTTGTGATTGACTTATTTCATTCAGCATAATGTCCTCCAAGTTCATCCACACTATGTCATGTTTTGCAGATTCTAGGTTATTCTTTAGGGTTGCATAGTATTCTCTTGTGTGTATGTACCATAGTTTGGTTATCCATTCCTCAGTTGATGGACACCTAGGTTATTTCCATCTTTTGGCTTTTTTGTATTTTTGTAAATAGTGCTGCGATGAACACGGGTGTGCATATGTCTGTTCTTGCATGACTCTCACTTCTTTAGGATGTATACCTAGTAATGGCATGGCTGAGTGAAATGGTATTTCTAATTCTAACTTTTTAAGGGATCACCATACTGCTTTCCACAATGGCTGTACCATTTTACAGTCCCACCAGCAGTGTATGAGAGTCTCAATCTCTCCACATCCTCACCAACATTTGTTATTTTCTGTCTCATTGAACTTTGCTACTAGTGCTGGAGCAAGATGGTGTTTCATGGTTGTCTTGATTTGCATCTCTCTAATAGCTAATGATCGTGAGCATTTTTTCATACATTTGTTGGCCGTGTGAATGTCCTTCTTGGTGAAGTGTGTATTCATGTCTTCTGCCCATTTTTTAATTGGATTGTTTGTCTTTTTGTTATTGAGGTGTTGGAGTTTTCTATAAATTCTAGA
>NW_006921820.1:339284-357069 GCF_000298275.1 Orycteropus afer afer | reverse complement strand
TGATTATTTCCTTTCTTCTGGTGACTGCAGGCTTTTCTTGTTGTTCTTTTTCTAATTGTTGGAGATGTTGGTTTAAAGTGTTGATTTTGTCTCTTTCTTCTTTTTGAATGTGTTCATGTATTGCTACAAATTGGCCTCTGATCACTGCTTTTGCTTTGTCCCAAAGATTTTGGTATGTTGTGTTTTCATTCTCGTTTGATTCAAGGAATTTTTGCATTTCAATTTTTATGTCTTCTCTTACCCAGTCTTCCTCAAGGAGGGTGTTGTTCAGTTTCCCTGTGTTTACTCTTTTTCCATTGATCTTCCTATTGTTGATTTCTAATTTGATAGCATTATGATCTGAGAAGATGCCTTGCAGTATTTCAATGCTTTTGAATTTATTAAGACTTGCTTTATGGCTTAACATATGGTCTACCATGGAAAATGTTCCATTTGGATTCGTTGAATTTCCTGAATGGATATATTCTCATCTTTCATCATATCAGGGAAGTTCTCCTCCAACAAATCTTGGACAATTTCCTCAATAATTTTATTTTTCTCTTCCTCTCTGGAATTCCAGTGAAATGTAGGTTATTTGTTTTGATGGTATCCCACATGAACCTTAGGCTTCCTTCTTTTTTTTTTTTTTTGATATTTTTTCTGATTGATCCCTTCTCAAAGAAGTATTCAGGTATTTGTCTTCAATCTTATTAATTCTATCTTCCAGTGTATCAGTTCTACTCCTTTGCCCTTCCAATGTGTTATCTATTTCTGACAATTTTGTATTTGTCTTCTGGATTTCTATCTGTAGATTTTGAATAATTTCTGATTTTTCATTTATTTTGTCATTTTGTTCTTGTATTTTCTTCCAAAATTCTCCTAGGGTTTTGTCTGTGTTTTCCTTGGTCTATCTCTCAAGCCTTTGAATATCCCTAACTATCATTCTTTCGAATTTTTTATCCGAGAGTTCCCATCCTGCTTCTTCCTCAGGGATGTGTCCTGGGTCTGTATCCTACTCCCTTGTTTCTACCACTTTATCTTGCTTCTTTGTGTGGACTGTGATGGTCTGTTGTCTCCAAGACATCATGGCGGTGTTGTATTTAGATCTCTGTTAACTGTGAAGAGCAGCTAGAGGTGATTCAGGCCCTTCTTGGTGGTTTTTTATCATTGGCCCATTGGTGGAGAAGGAGGTGGTGACTCTCATTCAGTAAGTGAAGATGCAGGAGGTGTGGGTGTAGTTGTGTCATATGGGGACTGTTGTTGTCTTCCACTCAGTTAGACAAAATTTACAGTTGAATAACCATCAAAAAAGTAATAGCACATGGACAAAAAACACACTGTGTAATCACACAGGAACAGTAACCAAAAAAAGAAAAAAGGTAAAAAGAAGAAGAAAAAAAAGGAAAACCTCAATATCTGGGGACAGGGCAATAAGAGAAAAAAGGTAGAGAAGGAGAATAATGAAAAAAAAAAAATGGGGAAAATGCAAAAAGAAAAACAAGAAACAGGGTTAACCATGAGAAAGCAAAAAAAGGAAATTGCAACCAGGGAAAGGTAAAAAAAGGAATAATAGTGGAAAGGACAAAAGTAATAATAGCCATTTTAAAACAGACAAAAGCAAGCAAACTAAAAAAACAGAAAAAAATAAAGAGAAAAAGAAATCGGGGGAGGGCAGGGCAGGGCACCCAGGCTCCGTCCGAGGATACAGACAGGGATGGAGTTCCTGCAGGCCCAGAAGGTGGGTGAGAGTGGGGGATGGCCGCACCTCTGTTCACCAATAGTGTGTGGGGTGTAGGAATAACAAGGGGAATGTTATACCTTTCCAGTCATCTAGGTCCTGAATGTCCTTGGTGTTACTAGCAAGTGGAACCTGTTTTAAGCCCCTGGAAACTGGAAGAATGCTGTCACTTTAAATATCCAAAATGGTCAAGCTGTTTGTAAACATTCAAAATAGCCGCACCCTCCAGACACACAAAAGTCCACAGCTCATCCCACTGTCCTCTTCGCTGCCTCCCCTTTTATTCCCCAGCTGCCAGAGCTGTGATCCTTGCAGTCCCTGGCTAGCAGGGCTGATTTTTAGGTTAATTCTTAAGTCCTACCACCACTCGGCAATATCCAAGCTGTCTGCCATCAGGATCACTGCCAGACTGGAGCTCCATCTGTCTCCTGTTTTGGTATTTTTACCAAATTCTTCTGCTAGTTGGAGTTTAGTCCACTTCTATATCCTTCCCTTCAAGGCTCAGGGGTCCAGAATTATCTTCTGTGTCTGTGTTCATTGGTTCCCCTTTTCTTTGTTGAAGAAGGTCTGTGCAATCTTTTGCCTATTCCACCATCTTATCAGAACCCCTTTCCTGTTTTTTAATGACCTTTTCCTTTCTTCATAGATGAAATTCTTGATCTCATCCCATAATTCTTCTGGTTTTTAGTCATTGGTATTCAGTGCATCAAATCTGTTCTTTAGATGGTCTCTAAATTCAGGAGGATATAGTCAAGATCATATTTTGGCTCTTGTGGAGTTATTCTAATTTTCTTCATCTTCCACTTGAAGTTGCATGTGAGCAGTTGATGGTCTATTCCACAATCAGCTCCTGGCCTTGTTTTGGCTGAAGATATTGAGCTTCTCCATCACTTCGTACCACAGATGTAGTCAGTCTGATTCCTGTGTACTCCATCTTGTGACGTCCATGTGTATAGCCTCCATTTGTGTTGTTGAAAAAAGGTATTTCCAATGAATAAGTCATTGGTCTTGCAAAATTCTGTCATGTGATCTCCAGCATTATTTCTATCACCAAGGCCATATTTTCCAACTACCGGTGACTCTTCTTTGTTTCCAACTTTTGCATTCCAGTCACCAGTGATAATCAAGACATCTTGATTGCATATTCAGTCAATTTCAGACTGCAGAAGTTGGTAAAAAATCTTCAATTTCCTCATCTTTGGCTTTCGTGGTTGGTGAGTAAATTTGAATAATAGTATTAACTGATCTTCCTCATAGGCATATGGATATTATCCTATCACTAGCAGCATTATACTTCAGGATAGATCTTGATACATTCTTTGTGATAATGAATGCCACGCCGTTCTTCAATTTGTCATTCCTTACATAGTAGATCATACAGTTTTCTGATTCAAAATGGCCACAACCAGTCCATTTTAGCTCACTGATGCCTAGGATATCGATCTTTATGCATGAAATGAAATCATTTTTGACAACTTCCAATTTTCCTAGATTCATACTTCATCATTTCATGTTCTGATTATTAATGGATGTTTGCAGCTATTTCTTCTCTACTTGAGACATGCCACATCAGCACATGGAAGTCCTGAAAGCTTTGCTCTATCCACATCATTAAGGTCCGCTGTTATCTGAGGAGGCAGCTTTTCTCCATTTGTATTTTGATTGCCTTCCGACCCGATGGGCTCATCTTCTGGCACTGTATCGCACAATGTTTCAGGGAAATTCATAAAGTTTTCCATTAATATATCAGACAGTGTTTCACTGCTGTTCGTAAGGTTTTCACTGGCCAAGTCTTTGAGTAGATAGCCTCTTCCTTCTTCCAAGGCTGTCTTAGTCTGGAAGCTCCACTGAAGCCTGTCCATCATGGGTAACACTGGTGGCATAGCCTCCAGCCTCACAGCAACACTCAAGCCACCACAGTACGATAAACTGACAGACAAGTTTGTCTCCCTTAGCTATTCCAAACTGCAGTGCTCATTTCCTGGTCTCCCCCTCTCTGCTTGCTTACCCGGCCTGCCCTTGGGGTGCTCCACACAAACACCTGCCTTCCATTGCTACCATGCTGGCTGACTGCCTGTGGGTGTATAGTAAGGTTTCAAGTCTGAGGTCTCCTACTTTGTTGTTTTTCTTTAGATTTTCACACTAGATTTTCTACTACATTCTTGGTGTAGACCCATCATACTCTCAGAAGTTAGATAAACCTAGACTCAGTCCCCAGTTCTGTCGCTCTGGTTCTATAAACTTCAGCAGGTAACCTGATTCAAATTATCTGTAAAATGGAGATGATTATTCCTACCTCACAGGGTTGTTGTGAGGGTTTATATGAGGTAATAGCCTAGGGCCTACCACATGGTAAGCCCTCAAAAGGTTACTCTCAGTAGCTCTTTGGGATGGTACTTTATGGAAAGTTTGGGTTCCTTCATACCTTAAAGTTGCTCTCCCTTCTCCCTCTTTCAAAGGTATAGAAGGGTCTCAATTACTGATTTCTTGAGAGTTCATTAAAAAAAAAAAAAGATGCCAAAATGAGAAGGGCAAGATAGAAGCAAAGATGGTTGGCAAACGCCCTGTAGCTGGCCCTTATGCCATGTCTCTCGCCTCTCCTTTCTGGGTTTGTCCCTTTCAGGCAGACCTGAAATGTGAGTCTGCCTTTCCTTGTCAGCACAGGTAGCCTATTCCACAATTTTTAGCTTACTCATACTCAACTTTCCCAGGCATATGGATATTTCTAAACCTCTTCTCTTTCATTGGAGATTGATAGGTTTTCTCCTCACGTAAGGGAATTTCTGGTGGGAGGGCCTCAGAAATCATATTATACTTTTATTCTTTGATTCAACATTTATTGAACACCTGCTTTTTACTAGGCACAATGTAAACATCATCCCAGTCATCGGAGACCTCACAGTCTAATTTGTGATTAAGTAAATGTACATAATTGGTATGATCTCACTTAATATTAGATAGAAAACTAGTAAAGAACCACAAGGATTATGATAGAGTGAGAACAGGATGCTGTAGGAATATTCCTATCCTTTTTTTGCCATTTCAGAGAAGAAAAGACTCTGAGTCCTTGTCTTGTCCCCAGGGAATAGCTAGACCTAGAGGAGTTTGTGCATGTTACTGACTCTTCAACTATATCACACCCTTCCCCAAAGTAGACTCTCCTTGGTCTTATGGTCCTGAGTATCTTTAGCCTCCAAACTTTAAAACACCCAGGCCACTTGAGATGCAAGGACAAAGAAAGAATTGCTGTGATAGGACTCCTCTGATCCTACTGTAAACCAGCAGGTAGCCCTAGAAGTTGGGAAAGGTGGGAGTGTAAAGAAATTGCACAAAGAACTTCATATATAGGTCCTTGACTTTGGGTCCTTTGGGTCCTTTGTCTTTTAGTTTGATAACATGATAGCTCAGAAAATTGTCCACATTGGCATCCATTGTGTCCTTAAGAACTAGTCAAAGGCACCATCCAATCTGCAGCCTATGACTATGAGACCAGAAGAAATAGACGGTTCTCGGCTACTAATGTCAACCTCTTGGAAGAGGATCTTTGTAGGAGATCCTGGATAGACAGGGGGAACAATGTGGAACAAAACTTAAAATCATTTGGAAAAAAAAAAAAGTGGGGAACAGGTTTGCTGGCCCGATGGAGCCTGGTGGAACCACTGAGACTATGGCCCCTAGCTGCCCTTCAGGTCTGGAATTGAACGCACACCTGTGGCTTCCATCCAAGCAGTAGACAGGCATACTAGTTGAGCATTTACCTGAGGTAGATATACTCCTTGGAAAGAACAAGCAAGAGAGAAAGAAGGGCTGCTCAGGCACAGGGAGACAGCTCAGGGAATAGGAGTGCGTGGAGGGATGGTCACAGAGAAGCAAGTGGTACCTGTTGGGAGGAAGTGGGAGAGGAGATGTTGCATGTGCTAAATTGTGGTCAATGTCATGAGACAAAGTGTAAGTGATCTGCTGTATGGAAAGTGTATTTGCTCTGTAAATTTTCACTGAAATCACAATTAAAAAAAAAAAGAACTAGTCAAGGGCATCCCTTCCTCTCTGCTCTTATAGCTCTTTGTCCAGTTTCTTATTATAACATTTATCTCACTGTGTTACATTTATCTGTTTTTGTGTCTGTCTATCACTAGACTGAGACTACTGGGCTTAGCCCAGTGCCTGCCACTTGGCAGCTTTGGAGAGCTTGAAGATGAAGAATTTCAAAATAAATTTATTATGAGTTTTTGTTGGATTGTAATAGTGAACTGATGGATTGTAATAGTGAACTCTATACACTAATCTTTGGTCACCTATCTCATAACATGCTTTAAAACAGACAGAGCATGAGCACTCGGGTATTGTGTTCCGTGTCTATCCTTCAGTGCCTGCATGTGCTACTACCTCACGCTCACCCTACCCCCACCTCCTTGAGTCCAAACAGGTCAGAAATGGCACAGTTCAGCCCTCTCTGAGGGAGAGCCTTCCAAAGAGTCCAGATTCTGATTAGCATCACAAAGGAATTGTTTCTCTGATCTTGAGAAAGCTTTTTCAGTCTCTCTCATCCCCACTTACTTTGTTACCCAAGTCTTCAAAGTGTAGTTTATGATTTCACTCTTTTTGACATAACATTCCCACAAGTTTATAATTTCATCCTTACTATATCCTTGACTCAGAACCTGAGTCCTTTCAAGTGTTAGTGCCTACAGCTGAAAAGCTTAGCATAGACGTTTATGTAGGTTATAGGAATAGGAAGAAGCCCGCAGTTAGAAAGCTTATAAGGGAAAAAATACGTATTAGAACAAGGAATATCAGCTCATTATGTTTGCTTCTTTTAAGCTAACAATAGTACTAGAAGAATATGGCAGAGGAGTAGAGATGGTGTCCCTTAAGTGTTTGGAAAGTTTTCCATATGAGTAAAACAAGCATTTAAAAATTCACTTTGAGATCTTCTCATCTTTATAAATTGGGCTACTAGTTCTAAATTTATGGATTTGCCAAAACCAACTTGTGTTATCTCTAAAGAAGTCTTAAGGTGCCACAGATGCTCAGAACAAATCTAGCCTATCCTGCTAATGAACATGGAAACAGTTTTCCCCATCTGCCACCTCTGTCTAAAAGGCTCGGAAGGCCTTCTTCCCTGATCACAAAGAACATAATTACATACTGTCTATGGAGAAGTCAAGTACAAAGGCCACCAGCCTTTGCAAGCCACCAAAGATTAACAGCTGCCTCTCCTTTGATTGGGAGAGGTAATAACAGTTACTCTAGTTAGTAATTGGATGGGTTCCCAGGCCATGTAATTCAGATTGAGGCTGTCATTTTCTGCTGGCCTTTAGCTAAGCTGAGTTGTTAGAATGGAGCCACTAATCCTATTAGTCAGGTGTCAGTCTCACAGTGGAAGAGAGCTGGGGAAGGCAGAGTTATTAAGGAGTTATTCCAGGTACAGAAGTAAAGCCACACATTTCAACTTTAGAGGTATTTTCCACTCAAGTAAATCAGAATGATAAAGCTCATTATGAAAGTTTTTGTTTTTTCCAATTTCATGTGTCTGAATGCAGAGTATTTGGAAGAAGATTGAAAGGGAGGAAGAAAAGTACCTAATTCACCAGTCTAGAAAGGAAGAGAGAGAAATTGTTAATCATTCAGCAAACCTTTGCTTAGTGCCTAAAGTGTGTGTGTCCTATGCTTGACCCTGGATGGGGATGTCGAGATAGGAGAGTTTGGGCTTTACAGTCTAGTGCATAAACACAAATAACTATGAAGACAACAAGAGAAATGCAGATAAATCCACAGAGAGCATTGACTTTAGTTGAGGGCATCAGGAAAGGCTCCATGGAAGAAGCAAAATTTCATCTGGGTTTTGAAGGATCAATAGATAGCATTTGAACATTACAAACTGGGAAGGTAGCAATTGGAATGGAGAGAATAATTGTGGTTACGTATTTTTAGTGTACTAGGTTTTTTCTAGATGCTGAGAAGAATAGGAACAAATAAATATAAGACAGTGTCCTTAGGTGGGGACCAGGTTTGCTGGTCCAATAGAGCCTGGTGTAACCACTGAAACTATGGCCTCTAGCTGCCCTTCAGGTCTGGAATTGAACCCACAACTGTGGTTTCCAGCCAAACAAAGTACAGGCATGTGAGTTAAACATTTACCTCAAGTAGACACATGCCCTGGAGAGAACAATCATGGGAGAAGGAAGGGCTGCTTATGCACAGGGAGATAGCTCAGGGCGCAGAAGAGTATGAAGGGATGGACACTGGGAGGAGGTAACTATGGGGAGGAAGTGGGAGGGGAGCTGCTGCATTGTAAATTTTGGTCAATGACATGAGACAAAGTATATGTGAACTGCTGTATGAAAAGTGAATTTACTCTGTAAATCTTCACCCAAATCCTAATAAAAAGGAAAAAAAAAAAAAAGACAGTGTCCTTGAGGAGCATCCAGCTTGATTATGGAGATAAGGTACCGAGGAATGAAAAGGGAGTAGTGTTATAAGAAGTGCCAAGTAATTTGCATAAGAAGTTAGTGTGGTGAGAGTAGAGGGAAAGAGGAGATGGGAGACTTTTTGCATCCTTAAGTTTGCCTGGATTGTTGTGTCAATGTGAACATGTTTTTTGGTTTTTTTCTAATTTTAACATTTTAAAAGCTCATCATTGAGCCCGCTTGAATTATTTCCATTTGTCCCCATGAAGTGAATTAGTCATCTCAGATAAAGGATTGTTTCAACTGCCTTTATGTATAGAGAGGGGGAATAGCTGTAGGTTTGCATTTTTGTAGAGAGTAAGATCTATTGGAATATTGTTCTTTGTTATGTTCACATACCTCTGTTATGTTAATGACTCATACCTCACAAGAACATTTTTGTTGTCTGAAAAAAGTCCTTCCTTTCCTTTATTTAGTCACTTATCCATCAGGAGTGGGGCTGCAGACAAGAGACAGTGGGGCCCAGCGGTAGAGCAGAGATGCTAGAATGAATAGGAGTTCATGTGGGGCGTGAAGGAAGAAGTTGGGGAAGGTACTGAGTAATGTTTCCATCAGCCATGCTCTATGGAAGTGATCCCAAAGGTGGCTTGCTATGTCTTTAATCTGGAGTATACATAACCAGAACCCTCTTTGACCCTAAGGGGAGATGTGTGAGATAATTTCACAGTTGCTTTTGCTTTTTGCTTCATTTCCTTGAAAAGCTGCAAATGATTAATTAAAACTTCAGTTTTCAATAATACATTAGTTTTTAAAAAAAATGGCTTTGAATGGCCTTTATCTTCCTGAAATTAGCTTTTTTTTTTTCCCTGCTTAATGTCTATTAGAGCCTATGTCATAAGTTTTTCAAGAGGTCACATGTTCTTGGCACCGCATTAAAGACTTTGAGGTTTGTTTTATTTTTTTAAGGCTTAGATGTATACATTAAAATGGTCTGCTTTTACTCAGCCATTTTTCCCTCCATTTCTGTTGTTGACCAGTTCCCTCCCATTGTGGAAAGATCTACAGGAACAGCAGTAGTTGTACTTTCTCTCTCTCAGGACAGCTGGTGCATCTGCTTGGCTTGAGATATGATATTCTTTGTTTGTTAGTTGAGAGATGTTAATATATAAAGTCTTTATACCAAAATGGAATACAAGTACAGAATTTACTTCTTCCCTGGCTGGTTGTTGAGGAGGTTCGAGCTGGACATGTCCTTCAGTCTTTAAAGAGTGAATCTCATTTTTTGATCATGAAGCTTTCAGTTCCAGTGAAAAACCATCCTATGAGACAACACAGTAATGGAGATGGGGCATCTTATTCTAGGATCATACAGAAAAATTATTGATTACCTGTGTTTCCATAGTGAAAATCAGATAAAAGGATCTTGGTCTGCCTTCCTTCTCAAAACTATTATCCAGTAACCAATGATTAAGCCACTTACTGTCTACAGTTGCCTATGATAAGAGTTGAGGATATGGTAATAAAGCAGGCATGGGCCAGGACCTCAGGAAGCTCAGAATTTAGGGGGTTACACAGATGAAAATCTAGAGGACCATCCCTTCTGGAAAAGAATAGTATATACAAAAGCATGGAGGCATGAAAGAATATGGGCCATTGGGGAGCTGGTTGAGAGAGAGGCAGAGCCATGGCAGCAAAGGAGAATGTTAGAGAAGGATCAGATTCAGAAGATGATGTGTATCATGATAAGGAATTTGGGTCTCATTCTGTAGACTGTGAGGAAGAAGACATTGAAATGCTTTAAGGGAGGGAGTGACATGGTCTTATTGACTCTTTAGAATATTATCCTGATTGCATATGCAGTCAGTCCAGAGTTGGACTGCTTAAAATGGGACGCACAGTCTAGTACTATTCACACTTACAAGAACATGATGAATAAGTATTTTATGCTAAAATGTGGGCTTTATTTAGTATCTTTTTTGCCCTGTTTTTTTCTAGTATTTCATAAAAGCCTAGGCTTTTATCTAAGAAAGTTTAGAAAGCACTGGTGTAGAAATTGTCTGGTCTGGGACAAGTGTAGACCCAGGAGTACAAACAGGAAACTGCTACAGTACCTCATGAAAGAAAGCTTAACAACCTGAACTGAAATTGTAGTGGTAGGCAAGGATGCAAGAGGCAAGAGTTAGAAAAGAAGTAGCATTATCGGAACTTGGAGCTTGAATTGGTATGAAAGCTGTGAGAAAGGGGAGAAGCTAGTAGGCCTAATGAACTTTTGAGAATCTGCTAAAATTAGGCTCTTGCCCTGAATGTTACTGTGGTAGTTAAAGTTGTGTGTCAATTTGGCTGGGCCATGGTTTTGAGTGGCATGGTAGCTGGCTGTAGTTATATCCCATGAGGAGACTGGATGTAGTATAACCAGTTCCATCATGGAATCTGCTGTGAGCAGCTAAGTAGTTGTCTTAAAGATGTGTCCTGTTTTCAAGATATGTGGAGAAGCTTTGAGAAGAGTCTCTAGCTTTTGGCACATGTGGATCCTGTGTTTGGTCGAGTCTTCATCTCCAGTTCTTACTTGAACCATTGGCCTTCTGTGTTGCCTGCTAATCTTGGGATTGCGCCATTTTACCTGCCAGTCTTGGGTTCATCAGCCTCAGTAGCCAGTAGCAGCATGAGTCAGAAGCCTTTAGCTGCAGTGGGCGTAGAACAAGAGGCAGAACTGAAGCCCAAGGCCGAGGGGCCTTCACCCAGCCCCTAGAGCCAGCGTTCTAAATTTGGGCTTCTAGCCTCCTGAAAAGGTACTCTGGTGGTGCAGTGGATAAGGCATTTGGCTGCTAACCAGAGGTCAGCAGTTCAAACCCACCAGCTGCAGAAGGAATATGGAACAATCTACTTCCATAAAGATTTAGAGCCTCAGAAACCCAAGGGGGTTGACTATGAGTCGGATTCGACATGATGGCAGTGAGTTTTGTTTTGTTTTTGAGCCTCCTAAACCATAAGATGATAAATTGCTGTTTGTTAAAGCCACTCACTTGTATTTCTGTTATAGCAATACAATTTGGTTACTATATGTTCTCTAGTGCCTAAGGTACTTGACTGCTAACCAGAAGGCTGGCAGTTCAAACCCACCAGCCACTCCTCGGAAGGAAGGTTGGGCAATCTACTTCCGTAATGATACTGCCTCGGAAACCCAAGGAGGGGTCGCTATGAGTCGGGCCCAGCTCCATGGCACATAACAACAACAACAACAATCCTTGCCTCACAGAGATTTTTCATTTATTTGTGAATGTGGTTATGTACTTTTTAATAATTTAAAATATATTATCTATAATTATTTGAGTATAAGAAGAAAGGACATGTATGTGTTTGTGTGTGTGTGTGTGTGTGTGTGCGATCCAGAGTCCCTCTGCCATTTCCTTAGTCTTCAGAGGCTTTTCCTGTGCCCTAGGCCCGGCACAGGTAGAACTGCTGATGGGATAATCAGTTAAACCAACTGAACCAAACTAAATCCAGAAATATTCCTAAATTAAAATCAGAAAATATTCCTACATACTATATAATTGATTCATTTATATGAAATTCTAGAATAGACAAAACTAGCCTGTGCTTGCTTTGGGGAGGAGGGATTGACTGGGAAGAGAACATGAAGGTTCTTCCTGGAGTTAAGGAAATGTTTGGTCCTTAATGAACATTCATCAGATTTGACTGACCATGTACTTAAAATCTGAGCCTTTCACATAATTGTAAATTGAGTACCTCAATTTTTAAAAAAAGCACAAATAATCAAAAATATCTTCAACATCATTTGTCATCAGGAAAAGGCAAATGAAAACCTTAATAAAGTACCAGTACACCCCATTAGGATGGCTAAAGTTAAAGAGACTGAAAAAATTACGTTTTTGTGAGGATGTAGAATAGCTGGGATTATCATATATTGCAGTGTGTACACAAATTGTTATAATCACTTTAGAAAGCTGACCATATCTGATAGAGCTGAACCTATGCAGTATGTAACCCTGCAATTCCACTCCTAAGCATGTACACAACACAACTGCATATCCCATGTGCCCAAAATGCATGTAAAGAATGTTTAAAGCAATGTTGCCCACAGCTTCAAAGTGAAAACAACTGGAACACCAGTCAGCAGTGAAACATGGTTAGCTGCTGACTGAAGGGTTGACAGTTAGAACCACCAGCCACTCCTCAGAAGAAAGACGTGCCAGCTGCTTCCATAAATACAACTTTGGAAACTGTAGGTAGTTCTGTTCTGTCCTATAGGGTCTCTATAAGTCAGAATCAACTCAACAACAATGTATTTGGCTTTTGGTTTTATATAGTCAGACAAAGGAATACTATACAGCAAGGAAAATGAATAAAATACTACTGTAGGCAGTACTATGGATAAGTGTATGTGGTAGTTCAGTTTATGTGTCAACTTGGCTGGGCCTAGTTGAATGGCTGGTCAGCTGGATGTAGTATTCCCCATGATGAGACTGGTAATCAACTCCATGGTGAAATCTATTGTGAGCAGCTGAGTAGCTGCCTTAGGGAATGTGGTCCACTTCCTGTACATAAGCAGAAGCCTTGGGGAATGGTCTCCAGCTTATGGCATGCTTGAACCCTACATGCAGCTGTGTCATTGTTCAGCAGCCTGCCATGCTCTGCCAACCTTGGGACTTACAATGGACTTGAATTAATGGCCTGCCTTGCAGTTTGGTAACATTGAGACTGTGCCATTTTATTTGTCAGCCTTGAGCTTGTTAGCCTCAGCTGCCAGTAGCTGCCTAAGTGAAGAGATGCCTCTAGCTTCAGTGGGTCAGGAGCAAGAGGCAGAGCTGAAGGCCAAGGTTGAGGAGCTTTCACACAACCCCTAGAGCCTGGCACTTTGAAGCCTCCAAACTGTAAGAGAATAAAGTCTTGTTTGTTCAAGCTGTCCTATTTGTGGTATATTCCTGTCAAAGCGGCACTGCATAACCAGACCAGTGTAGAAAGAAGCAATTGAACAAAACAAAAGAAGCTGAATACAATACAATATATAAATAAATATATGATGTTATTTTTATAAATTTAGAAAGACAAAATGAGTCTGATTTTATTTATTTATTAACTTTTTATTGTGATTTGGATGAAAGTTTACAGAGCAAATGGGTTTTCCATTCAACAGTTCATACACATTTTGTTTTGGAACATTGATTGCATCCCCACAGTGTAACAGCACTCTTCCATCTCCTTCCTGCAGTTTGCACTTATTTCTTATTTCTTACTCATTCCTGCCATCTGAGCTTTGTCCCTGGACAAATGCTGCCCTTTTGATCACTTGTGGTTAATTATTCTAAGGAGTTCTTACTTCTCTGTTGTTATTGTTCATGTCATAGGTCTGTCTGGTTTTTGACTGAAAGTTGAGCCATGAGATTGAACTCAGTCCAGTCTCGAAGAGTGACTAAGGGCAATAGTCTTGTTGGTTCCACCAGTCTCTGTCAGACCAGTAACCCTAGTCTTTTTTGTGATTTTGAGTTTTGTTTCACATTTTTCTCCCACTCATTCCAGGAATTCCAATTTTGATCCCTTTCAGAGTAGTTGGCAATGGTAGCTGGGGACCATCTTGTTCTTCTGATCTCAGGGTCATGGAGGCTGAAGTTTCCATGTGTCTTTGATTTTCTTCAGTCTTCTTTTCTTTAGATGAAAAGAGACTAATAGTTACCACTTAAATGGCTGCTCACAAGCTTTTAAGACCCCAGTCGCTACTCACTAAAGTAGGATATAGAACAATGTCTTTGTGAACCACGTTATGCTAATTGACCTTGATGTCCCCCACAGCTGTGATCTTGAGCCCTCAGGCCCAGTGGCTCACTCCCTCAAGGTGTTTGTTTGTGGCTAAGAAGATATAACTTAGCTCCCTGTTGACACTATGATTTTAGAAGTCAAGATAGCCTTTATATTTGGGGAAGAGAGAGAACAGTGAGTTGGTTGGGTATCAGGGGGATTATGTCATGTTATAAAACTTAGTTTTTTGATCTTGGAGTTGTTACAAAGTTGTGTTCAATTTGACATAACTCATGCAACTGTACAGTTATGATTAGTGCAGTTTTCTCTGTGTATGCTACATGTTAATACAAAGGTTACTTCTTTTTAATTATGTTTACATCCTAGCATAAGAAGAAGGAGTGGTAACAGTATTATAACAGCAAATTATTGAGCACCTGGGTTTTGCAATTTCTGGATTGTTAGTTTTAATGCAAAGAAACATGTTTGTTATTAGTAACAATAAATTATTGACATTATTAACATTATGAGTTTGTGTCTGGCTTTTGCAATGAACTTATTATAGTCTCAAAATATATTTTATTGTGCATAAGGATTAAGCAGTTGCATGTTTAATATATGCACTTGATTATACTGCCAAACTGTACATGTACTGGAGTCCATATCAGGCAGGCAGAATATTCTGCTCAGAAACCAGAAAAATCAGGTAAACATATTTGTCGTGTCAAAGCCTACATATTCTCTCTGTTTCTCTGTCTCTCTCTCTCACTCTGTCATTCACTCACACACACACACACACACACACACAGAGAAGTAAAAAAAAAAAAGTATAAAACAGTATTTCAAATCAGTTTTGAGATTTAGTGAACTATAGAATGCACTTAGAAGAAATGCCTCTATTGCAATGGAGGGGTTGTGTTTTGTTTTGTTTTGTTTTTTTCTCACATATATGAGGCAGTGATTCTATGTATGCTTAAAAAATGAATACAGTGTAGCATAGAATCAGTCTTGCCCTTCTGTGCCAGAGGACTGAAAGGAACTCAGAATTCTTTCCCATAGGAATTGAAAACAATTCAGAAATTATATAGGCATTATCATAGGTTGAGTTCTAAGATAGTCACTTAACATTCTTCCTAAAATAGCTGAAATAGTATTTTTAAAACAGGAGAGAGAGGGTATAACTAACTAAATATTTGAATGTCAGATTATCTTGTATTGCTGAGGAAAAAAGTTCTAGTAGTGGATGTGCTTTGTGGAAGTCAGTTTATCTTTTTAGGTGATAATTAAGGTTACAAAATGGTCTTGTTTTAAAAGCACTCTGGAAAGGTTTTGTATAAAATGTTTTTTTCCCCATGTCTGGAATGCTTCTCCCTCTCCCTTTTCCTTTACCTGTCTTAAAACCTCAACTTTTTCAGAGAAGCTTATCTTGACTTTTCCCTGGTATATGATTGGTTCCCTTATTATTCTCATAGAGCACCTTTTGTTTGTTTTTTCAAGGTACTTGTCATCACTGAAATAATTTTATTTGTAATCATTTGATTTGTGTTGGTCTCATCCACAAGTCTTTAAGCTTCATGGAGGACAACGATTATGTCTTTTATGTTTACTACTCTTGACCTACAGTTCCTAGCACTGAGTAAGCATTCAATAAATATTTGCAGAATAACTGAACAGGCAGAATGTTCCAGGCTACAACTACATATTTCATTTGGTTATAATTTTGTGCTTGGGAAATTGGGCTAACTTCTGTTTGTATTTCTGTCTAGAATGTGGCAGATCAGATTGCATTTCAAGTTGCTGGTGGATTAACAGCCCTTGAACACATCCTTCAAGTTGTAGTCCCAGTCACAAATGTGAACACAGTTTCACGAATTCCTCCTAAGTAAGTATAGTTTTTTAATCTATCTTTCACGTTTCATTTATGAGTCATTTCTGCCCTATGGTTTCCATATGAGAGACCACAAGAAAATTCTAATGTGTCTTCAGGCTTGAATAGCAAAAGCTTACACTTCCCATTAGGGAGAAAAACAGAGGTGCTCGACTTCACTTACAAAATTCAAATTGAGCCTAAAACAATCTTATAAAGGAAATCTCTTTGGTCTATGACTACCTGCTATAATCCTATGTCAAAAAATTGATGAACTCCTGAGCAGTTTTAAATGCTTCCAGAAATTGAACAAAAATGAATAGTAGTAACAGAAAGCTAACTTTTTGTGTTGCATGCAAAAAAGAGGTAAGTAAGTACATTAACAAAGGCCTGAGCTATGAGATTTGAAGATGTCCCTTGCATACAGGAAGAGCAGTCTGAGGCCAAAATTGCCCTAGTCTAGAATCCCAGCCAAATTGCTGGGAACTGAATTGCAGTTTGGTCTTTAACTGTAAATTGTTCTTTGTCAAAGGTTCCTATATTGCATTTAGACCTAAGATCTGCTTTCTTATTTTCTTAAGTCATTCTTTGGTCCCGGGCTGCCTGGGATAAGGTGGACATACAGCAATATGTTAGAAGTATTATATTCCTCAGTTGTAACATGCACAATTTCTGGACATGATATGGAGACTTACTTGATAGTTTCAATGAGAGGTTTTGGTAAAGGTCAATTTGTATGAGAAAACATTTTAATATTTTATTTAGCCCAGTGAAAGTGAATGCTTGATTTGTCCGTTGAATACAACAGAAAGAAAAATTGCAAAAATTTTTTCCTAATAAATATTTTGCTAAAAGAGAAATAGCACTGGCTTTCAATTCAGACAAACCTGAGTTCCAGCTTAACCTTGGGCATTGACTTAGCTGGGAAATTTTTGGAAAGTGCCTTAGTCTCATTGCAGCTATTTTCTCATTTGGAATAATGAAGGCAATCATATTCATCTCACTCTGCTACTGTGGAGATCAGTTGAAATAATGTATATGAGAGCACTATAAAATGTGTATAAATAGGAGTTTTAGTAATAATAGTAGTCTTGCCTGGTTTAAAATACTGCTGTCCACTTGAAGCACTGAAGGAATGGCAAAAAACAAGACTCCAGGAATTGACAGGATACCTATTGGAAATGTTTCAACAAATTAATACTATGCTGAAGCCACTTAATCATCTATGCTAAGAAATTTGGGAGACAGCTACCTGGCCAACTGCCTGGAAGAGACCCATATTTGCACCCATTCCAAAGAAAGGTGATCCCACAGAATGTAGAAATGTAATTAATATCATTAGTATCACATGCAAATAGAATCTTGTTGAAAATAATTCAAAAACAGTTGCAGCAGTATATTGATAGAGAACTTCCAGAAATGCAAGCTGAATTCAGATGAGGATGTGGAACGAGGGATATCATTGCTGATTATCAGATGGATCTTTGCTGAAAGCAAAAAATACTAGAATGATGTTACTTATTGACTATGCAAAAACATTCAACTGTGTGTATCAGAATAAATAATGGATAACATTGAAAAGAATGGGAATTCCAGAACACTTAATTGTGTTCAGGAGGAACCTATACATAGATCAGTTCAAACAAAAAGTGGATACTGCATGGTTTAAAATCAGGAAGGGAGTGTGTCAGGGTTGTATCCTTTTACCATACTTAGTCTGTATGCTGAGCAAAAATAATCCTAGAAAATGGACTATATGAAGAAGAATGAGGCATCAGGATGGAGGAAGACTCATTAACAACCTGCGATATGCAGATGACACAACTTTGCTTGCTGAAAGTGAAGATGACTTGAAGCACTTACTGGTGAATATTAAAGACTACAGTCTGCAGTATGAATTACACCTCAACATAAAGAAAATGAAGGATTTATAAGAGTGACTTTCAGGAGGCGGGGCAAGATGGCGGACTAGGCAGAAGGATTGCACAGACCCTCTTCAACAAAGAAAAGGGAAACCAATTAACACAGACACAGAAG
>NW_006921820.1:324451-330964 GCF_000298275.1 Orycteropus afer afer | reverse complement strand
TGAAGAATACTGAAAGTACCATGGACTGTCAGAAGAAAGAACAAATATGTACTGGAAGAATTGTAGCTAGCATGCTCCTTGGAAGAAGCAAGAGTGGCCAGATTTCATCTCACCTACTTTGGTCATGTTGTCAGAAATACCATTCCCTGGAGAAGGAAATCATGCTTGGTAAGGTGAAGGATCAGCAAAAAGGGGAAGATCCTCAGTGAGATGGATTGACACAGTGGCTGCAATGATGGACTCAGGTATATAGCAAGGATTGTAAGGATGGCACATGACCAGACAGTGTTTTGTTCTGTTGCACACAGGGTTACTATGCGTTAGAGCCAACTTAGTGGCACCTAACAACAACAACAACATCTACTTGGCATGAGATATTTTTAAATACAAACTCTTTGATGCTTAAGTTAACGTGGGTTCTTGTAATAACAATGTAGAGATTAATGAAAGAAGATACAGATATCCATTCAGTCATAGTCTATTTCAGTGTAGCAGAAAGCTCCACATCAGGCACTTATAGCATGCAGAGAGGTTTTTCTAACTCAGAAGAGTTGGTATTTTTTATCAAAATGGACTGTATTTACAGTGTATAGTTTGGCATGCCATCCTAACTCATTGGCAGGCAGGAAGGATAATAAATATTTGAGGTAGGAAAGGAAATGGTATTTGATTCTTAGCAACACTACTTTGATAACTTAATAATTCATATTCTTTTCTAATGTACCCAGAGTTTTGTTTTTTGTTGGTTTTCTGGCAACCTTCAACATGCATGACACTAAGCTGTCTAGCTGGTAACCTAGATGACTGCTTCTCGAAAGCTACTTTTGTCAGTGTAGAAAAGGGCATGTCGTTCTGGTGCCCATCAGCGTCTTTCTTTTAGGCAACAGAGACGTTTCCACAGTTCCTAAAAAAGACCTAAACAAGTATTGTTGTGTACCATTGAATCATAGCAACCTTGTTGTTGTTGTTGTTGTTGTTGTTGTTGTTGTTGGGTGCCGTCAAGTCATCTATGACTCATAGTGACCCTTTGGATAGCAGAATGAAACACTGCTTGGTCTTGTGCCAGCCTCACGATCCTTGCTATACCTGAGCCCCTCATTGTAGCCACCGTGTCTGTCCATCTCATTGAAGGCCTTCCACTTTTTTGTTGACCCTCCACTTTATGAAACATAATATCCTTCTCCATTCCTTCTGACAACATGACCAAAGTAGATGGGACGAAGTCTGGCCATTCTTGCTTCCAAGGAGCATTCCAGCTGCACTTCTTCCAGGACAGATCTGTTAGTCCTTTTAGCAGACCATGGTATTCTTAGCATTCTTCTCCAACACCACAACTCAAAAGCATCAACTCTTATTCGATCTTTCTTATTCATTGTACAACTCTCATATGCGTAAAAGGTGATTGAAAATACCATGGCGTGGGTTAGGTGTACATTAATCTTCAAGGAGACATCTTTGCTCTTCATCACTTGAAAGAGATCTTTTGTGGCAGATATGCCCAATGCGTTACATTGTCTGATGTCTTGACTGCTGCTTCCATTGGTGTTGATTGTAGATCCAAGTAATATGAAGTCCTTGACAACTTCAGTCTTTTCTCCATCCACCATTGTGTTAGACTGGGTTTTCTAGAGAAACAAAAACCAGCAAAGCTTAGAGAGAGAGAGAAATTTATCTTAGGAAAATGGCTCACACATGTATAGAAGCCAGCAAGTCCAGAGTCCCTGGAGGAAATGTCAGGCTGGAGGCAGCCTTAGCTTCCGCAACCGCAGGGGGCCAAGAAATTCAAGGCTGGCAGGCAGTACACTGGTTGTTGACTCCAACAAAAGACGAATCCAACATCTCCAGGCTTAGTGGTGGGCTGCTCACTCACGGAAGGTTGTAGTCAGCACACCAGGGTCCCGATCCACAGAAGAATGTCTCTCTTCCCAGGATGTCCTTGGATATCCTGGAAGCAGGCCACATGCCTAGGGAAACTCCCCTTGGGCAGATTGGCCACTCAGAACACAGTCATCTGATCCCATCATGGGAATAACCACACAGAACTGGGGTCCAGCCAAGTTGACACACAGCTCCAACTATCACAACCGTGAAGTGTTTATTGGACCAGTTGCAAGGATTTTTGTTTTCTTTATACTGAAGTGTAATCCATACTGCAGACTATAGTCTTTAATCTTCATCAGTAAGTGCTTCAAGTCATCCTCACTATAGGACAGAGTAGAACTGCCCCCACAGGGTTTCCAAAGCTATAAATCTTTATGGAAACAGATTGCCACACCTTTCTCCCATAGAGCAACTGCCGATTTTGCCGATCTCCCTTGTTTGAACTGCCAATCTTCTAGTTAGCAAGTGAGCACTTAACCGTTGTGCCACTGGGGCCCTTTTCAAGCAAGAATTTACCACACTCTTTGTTTGAAAGAGAGCTCTGGTGGCATAGTGCCTGAGGCATCTGACTGCTAACCAAAAGGCTGGAAGTTCAAACCCACTAGCCATTTCTCAGAAGAAAGGTTGGGCAAATCACTTCCATAGGGATACCACCTCCAAAACCCAAGTAGGGGTCACTATGAGTTGGAACCAACTTGATGGCAGTGAGTTTGGTTAAATTTTTTTTTTTTTGAAAGGTCCTGAAATCCCAAGTCGACAATGGTACCCTTCTGGTGAGCACAGGCTGACCACGGTGCCAGCATTGGGAGCACGTTTCTAGCAATTTTGTGTTGTCCACCAGTCACTGTTTACTGAAGGAGGCATTACTGTGGTTATCTAGCATTGACTCTAAGATTCTCCTGTCCTGAGCACAGCCTCAAGTTGATAACTGTACTTTCTAAACCAGTGTTACTTTTCAAGGCTAGAGGCTTAAAGCTGTGAGAGCAGTTATGCTGCTTACTCAGAGACGGGTGTTCTGGTTACCTGGTGCCACTCTGACAGGAATATACCACAAATGGGATAGCTTTAACAAACAGGAGATTATTATCTTACAGTTTTGGAGACTAGAAGTCTGAGTTCAAAGTGCCAGGCTCTAGGGGCTGGGTGAAAGCCCCTCAATCTTGGGCTTCAGCTTTGCATCTCGCTTCCCGCGCACTGAAGCTAGAGGCATCTCTTCACTCAGGCAGCTGCTGGCTGCTGAGGCTGACAAACCCAAGGTCAACAAGTGAAAAGGCACAGTCCTGATACTACCAAACCACATGGCAGGCCATTGATTCAAGTCCATTAAAGGCCACAAGATTGGCAGAGCATGGTAGGCTACTGAACAACAACTAGGCTACAGCAGGGTTCAAGCATGCCATAAGTTAGAGACTTTCCTCAAAGTTGTTTCTTATATACTGGAAGCAGACCACATCCTTAAAGCAGCTACTCAACTGCTCCCATAGATTCCACCATGGAGTTAATTACCAATCTCACCATGGGGAATAATTACATCCAGCTGCCCAGCCACTCAGCCAGGTGCAGCCAAGTTGACGCACAAACCTGACTACCACAACAGGCAAGAGGAATTTGATAACTATTGTAAATTTAGATGTAGAATCAGAGCACACTGGTGGACATGAGTCACTGGCTTATTTCTCATTTTCCTTTCAATTGCTCTCCTGCACAGACCCTTGCTTTGGATTCAGGGCCTTCCATACTCTGCCCTGGGCACAGCATGTTACTCCCTCTGCTCTCATGTGGCCCAGACCCTCCTCTTCCATCCCTGATGAGTTCTCACCTCTCATCTCTGTCTGCCTCCTGTGGCACTTCTTGGCTCTTCCAAAGAGAGATTGGTTTTGTATATCCTGCATTAGTTAATTTTTTTCAGTAATAAACAACAGAGGATTTCAGAAGTTTAAACCACTGTCTAGGAACATTTACCACATGGATCATCTGGAGTCCTGTGACTGTAAACCTAATGTCACCACGCTTGCCTCTCTGAGCTCCCTATGAGTGGATAAACCAGCTCCTGCGTCCTTTTTTCTCACCACCCTGCCCAGCCTCCTTTTCATTTTAGTACTACAGGTTTCCCTTGCTATCCAAAAGTACAGCGTTCATATAAAACTTTTCATAAGCCAAAATGGCATAAAGCAAAGAAGCAATTACCGTAATTTTATGGGAGAAATTTTTGAGCATTCCCAGACCCAAAATATAATCTACCACATCATACTATATAACACGTAAAACCTAAAATAATACTCACATACAGTGTTCACAGACACAGTTCAAAGCTACTGATGTTCAAAGCTTGATGTAGTTCCCAGGGAAGGAGCTTGGCAACACCACTCTCACTTGTTGGGGTGCGTGCTACTCTTTAACAGCTCACTGCAAAACAAAGGCTGAATGCTAGCTTCACTTTTTGTCTATTTTCATAAAAGCAAAAATCCTCTTCAGATTTTTTTCAGTTAGCAAAAACAGATACTAATGTAGGTCTTTCATAAAAGTGAAGTGGTATAAAGCGGTCTTCTGAAAAGCAGAGGATACCTGTACCTCAGCAGTGCCCTACAATTACTGCTAGGTAACTTCCTGGGAGTGATTTTTTTCTTTCTGGAGCTTTAAAAAACAAAACATGAAATTGAGAATTATACCACTTCTGAAAGTTTAAATTTCTGAAAACTTTCTAAATCTTTAGTGGATTGTTTTGCTTTTGTGAGAAGCAAGGAAAGCCCATACAACTTCAAGTTATTATTGAAATAAGTTACTCAGAATGTAGTATTCCAAAATCAACCTTCTTAATAAATATACTCCGATAAAATTGTCTTTAGTGCCAAGAAAGAGCACCCTGAAGCAAGATAATTTTCATTCATGTCGTATCTACTTTTAGGCTTATGTTATTCTGCCTCCAAACTTTAATTGCAGAACACAAGTACAAAAGAATGAATGACATGTTCTAGCTTTTTCTTTGATTTAGGCTAATAACAGTTGTTTAACATAGCTTTTAATGTTTGAAAATAAATGATGGTTTGTCATTTTCTTTGGGCATAAGAACACCCCATGTTATGTAAATAAGATGGATCTGCTATCACTGGAGGCTATGACCAAAACTTTGTGTTGTGTTTTTATAGCATGTTTACGTAGTAACGATGATAATGAAATGAGATTTGGCACAGACTGGCACTCCATATCTCCAAGTCCTTTTCAGGAAGCAGTAGATTCACAGGGAAGCCAGCAAACCTTTTGGGCCATCAAAAATGTTCTCTGGGTGGAGTCTTCCCCAGATTGTCTTTTACTTACTTGATGTTCTTAATTCCTGACAAACAGACATTCGGGGACAACAAAGAGGCCAGTGATTAACTTTCCAAGCTTCTTTTAGGCTGTTCTGTTGGGGAACTGATCAGGCCTCTGTTCCTTCTCTGTCAGCCTTGCTTCTCCTCCTTCATTGTCCTTCTGAACATAATCTTTTATATGCAAGTAATCTCATGAACACAGAACAAAGCAGAGAGCATGGTATAATTGAAAATGTATGGGCTCTGGAGTCAGACAGATGAGGGCTTAAATCCCTGTTTTTCATTTATTACCTGTATAACCTTAGGCCAAGTAACTTGTTATATTAGTGCCTCAATTAAATGATGAGACTCATAAATACCTTGTAGGGCTTCTGTGAAGATTAAAAGGATGTGTGTTTGTATTCCCAATACACTTAGTTAATACCAATTTATTATTATTATTGTTGTTGTTGTTGTTGTTGTTGGTATTGTTGGTATTGTTTTGCCTTTATGTTATACTGCTTAATTACTGAGTTTTAAATCCCTAAATCTTTGTCACTTTGGCTTCTAAGAACTGTAATCTATTAATTTTACTTGCATATTTGTTTTTTGACCCTGAATTCACACTTCATCCTGGTAAATTTTAGCCCAGCCTGTCAAGATCGTTTTTGAATTCTGACTAAAGCCTCTAGTTTAGTTTTTCCTATTTTTGTGCCATCCCTAAAATTGATCTGTAGAATATAAATATCTTCATATTAATCAATGAAAAACATCAAGCAGATCAAAGAATAGTTCAGTTTAGCACATCACTGTACACTATCTTGCCAAATTCTCCATTTGTTATACTATCATCTTCCGAACTAGACTGTAATTCCTTGGGTTAAAAACCATAGTAAATACATTATTTGTAAACCATATGGTATCTTACTGTTCACTGAACACTTTCCCTTGTTACCCTCCCGAGAGGGACCACGGCTCCGGGAGCAAGGTGGGCACGGGCGGGCTTGTGCTTCCTCACTGATCTGCACTGAACACTCCCTTGTTACCCTCCCAAGAGGGACCAGGTCTCCGGGAGCAAGGTGGGCACGGGCGGGCTTGTGCTTCCTCACTGATCTGCACTGAACACTTTCCCTTGTTACCACCCTCCCGAGAGGGACCGGGTCTCCAGGAGCAAGGTGGGCACAGGCGGGCTTGTGCTTCCTCACTGATCTGCACTGAACACTTGCCCTTGTTACCACCCTCCCGAGAGGGACCGGGTCTCTGGGAGCAAGGTAGGCACGGGCGGGCTTGGCTTCCTCACTGATCTGCACTGAACACCTTCCCTGGTTACCCTCCCGAGAGGGAC
>NW_006921820.1:293428-320453 GCF_000298275.1 Orycteropus afer afer | reverse complement strand
GAAAGAGGGGGAGGCCTTCAAGGAGATGGATTGATACGGTGGCTGCGATGATGGGCTCAAGTATAGCAGGGATTGTGGGGCTGGCACGAGATCGGGCAGTGTTTCGTTCTGCTGTGCATGGGGTCGCTATGGGTCGGAAACGACTCGACGGCACTTAACAACAACAACAACAATGGTATCTTAGTAAATATTGTTTGAATACATGAATGAATGATTTCTCTAGGGGATTAACAGAAAGCAATAAAAGCGTATCACATGAAATAGCTGACTCTGTGGACTTAACAATATTATATCTCAGGCAAACAAGGCCCACCTGATTTTGACCACTCTGTTGGTTGGGTTTTTTTTTTAATGTGATTAAAAAAAGGTGATTTTTTTTTTAATTCTGTCTTTAAATTTTGGTGAATTTGTAAGTACATCATGTATCATTAACTGCTATTTACTCAGAAGACCAAAGACAGTGCTGGAACTGAATTTTCAGTCTTTGCCCTTACTCCAATTTTAGAGTCAGCACACTGCTATGTGTAAGTCGGCTTCCATTTTAATATGTGATGAAAAATAGATTGTCCCACTGCTGTGGCCCTTATGAAACATATGTATTCATATCAAAGAAATTATTAGAATTGCTGTTTTTTACTTCTTCATAGGACATGCATTTATCTGTCTGTAGTAAATCAGTACTATGCAGGTAAAGTAGTAGTCATAACTGTAATAAAAAATAAATTTAGAATGATATACATTTTGCTTATAGAAAGGTCATTTACAACAAGATACCACAAGTTTACTCTCCAAAGTAAAATAAAACTTGTGACTTTATGTGGTTTATCCACTGGCAGTATTGCATTTACTTATTCTCTGAGTTGGTGAGGAGACAGAAACTAACATCTCTTGGGTGTGTCCTCAGTGCTAGGTGATGTGTTAGAAGCTCTGCATGTATTATCTCGTTTACTCTTCATAGTCACTAGCAACCACGTATGTAGCTCACTGCCAGAATGAGGGCTTAGAATCCTAAGGCAGTCATTTTTGGGGCATGACTGCAATCTGTAAGAGCCAAGATATCCCTTTTGAAAGAGTATGTATTGTTTCCAAGTGGCAGAGAGAACGTTCAGAATCGCTCTTCCATGTCTATTGAGCTTTTGTCCTCAACGGCTTCTATTTCCTGCTTTTGGTTCTGTGACACAGGGTAGAGGCTGTTGTAGTTCATCTTCTAGTGGAAAAGCTTTTACGTTGTGTTGCAGAGCAGTTCGTCTAAGGCTTCTACTCCTGATGCCCCAGGCAGCTGCCTTCTAGGAATTCCATTCTTGGGAACAGTTGTATGCACACATGGACATGGGTCATGATTGCCACATCTAGGAATCATTCAGAATATACCCTGCCCTTGGGGAACTTACAGTCATGCAGAATGAAATGTATTAAACTATAAATATTGTTAGTAGTAGCCTGCTATATTTCCTTGGTGGTTTTCTGTTGACATACACACGACTCTTCATAAAACAATGTTTTGCAACATATCTAGTGTGTGCAAACTTAAGGTTCCTGACCTGCCTAACCTCATCTGCTCTATAGCTTCCTGCTTTTAAAAAAAAAAAAAAAAAACATTTTATTGCAGTTTGGATGAAAGTTTACAGAGCAAATTAGTTTCCCATTCAACAATTTATACACACTTTGTTTTTGACATTAGTTGCAATCCCCTCAATGTAACAACACTCTTCCCACTTCTTCCCCGAGTTTTCCTGATTAGATTCATCCTTCTCTCCTGCTCCTTCCTGCCTTCTGCTGCCCCTTTTAGGTTGTATTCTTGATTGTTCTGAAGATCCTGTACCTCACAGGTGTTACTGTTTCCTTTATAATTCACTGGCATCATTCAGTTCCGAGTCATAAAGACTCCTGTGGATTTTGAAGGCTGTAAATCTTAAGGAAGCTGACTGCCTCATCTTTCTTCTGCAGAGCAGCTGGTGGCTTCAAATCACCAACCTTTCAGTTAGCAGCCAAATGCCTTAACCACTACACACCACCAGAACTCCTTTGTTCGCTTTTTAGGCCTATCTGTTGTTTGGCTGAAAGATTCTTATTCTGTCTGCTTTCTTTGACTCCTTTGAGTGTTCTCTTTGGGACTCATCTTCTGTTAAATCTTTTTCAATTTGCAACACATTCCAGACTCTGCCAATTTTCACCTTGAGCTTCCTTCCCTGTTGTTGTTGTTATGTGCCATGGAGTCAGACCCGACTCACAGCAACCCCTCCTTGGGTTTCTGAGGCATTATCACTACGGAAGTAGATTTGTCCCATCTTCCTTTTGAGGAGTGGCTGGTGGGTTTGAACCGCCAGCCTTCTGGTTAGCAGTCAAGTGCCTTAGGCACTATGCTACCAGAGCTCCTAGAGCTCCCATATTACCCTTTAATTTTTCTTCTTGGCTTGGCATGTTCACCTCAACTTCTTTCAGATTTGTTGTTTCCTGTTTTCCAGGATGGTGTGAATACTACCTGTTCTAGTCATTGCACCCATGTGTCTTCTAAACAGCTATATTTTATGCCATGTGATCCTTCCCTCAATGATCATAGCTGATTAAAACAAAAGTATACATTTTAATTTTAGAGCAATCAATTTGTAGACTGGCCATCAATATAGGGCTTTTAACTCAACCCAAAAAGTAAAACTAGGCCATTCAAATTTCTCTCTCGGGAATTTGCACAACTCTTACATTATTGTTTGTTATGTATTTGAACTTGAAAAATCACATGGAGTAATTTCTGATGTGACCATTGCAGGGCTGTATGTGCTCCAAGTTTAGCAGAACTAAAGAAGGCTGTTTAGGGGAGAAAAAGAGGAGACCAGAATTGCTTCATGAGAGAAAAGGGGCTGGAAACGAGAGAGGGTCCAGTCCACAGAGCTGGCATTGTTTCTGCCCCTCCTGAGATCTGGTTGTTCATTTTCTCCTGGATTCATATGAAAGTTCCCAATAGCCTTATAATAAATGATACTTTTTACTTGAAATATTTTGACTGAATTTCTGTCCCCTTCCCAACAAATGTGCCTGATACTTTCAGATACAAATACTGAAGATCTTTTAAGCTCTAGACTGAATTGAAACTATTTGACTGTGCTCTAGAGCTTTCCTTGTAACCTCATAGTTGTTTTTCTAAATTCTTTCATACTGAGGAGGAATGAATGAATGTCCACAATTTAAAGCAGGAATGAAAAAAGAAAGCACGCTCTACAAGTTCTCTAGGGTATAATTCTTTATGAACATTAAATGCCATTCCTACAAGCTGGGACTAGCTTTTTCTCCTAACCCTAGTGTGAGGAGTCTATGTAGAAAATGATGCATGTTAAAATTGCTGTCCCTAGATCCTAAGGTAAACTAACTTTAAAATAGCATTCTATAGAGTGAAGTGCTTATCTTCAGAATCAAAGATAAGAAAATGCCTATGTATTGTTCTTTTAGAATAATGCATAAATTCTTAAAGAACAAATAACGATGCTACTCATATTCTTTGTAAAGAACTTAATTTTATATCAACTCTCAAGTGTTACTTTATTGGGAGACTTTGAGTCTTGTATTGGTATCTCATTATTTACTGTATAAATAAGACTTAGTTTGAAACCTAGTATCTACAAACAACTAAAAAGTATATTTCCTTAGATCCTGCCCTCTCAGATTTGAGGCCATAATTCAGCTTTTAAATAGAAAATAAGATTGCTCATGGGGAATTTAATCATTTCATTAGTTATTTTCCTAAAAACTGAGATCTGTTGCCCATTTTGAAGGTGAGATTAAGATGTTTAGAAGGTAAGGTTAAAAGAGCAGTTATCCACACATCTACCCCCCAAAAAAAATCCTGACAGCATGCTGCAGCTTGCAACTGTAATCCTGCAGCTACAAGGTAAAAGCTTCATTCTATTTTTAAAAATCGAGTAAAATGCCTTTTTTTTGCTGTCCAGATTATTAGATTTAACAGCATTTACAACTGCTAGGAGAAAGATACAGCATTTGTAAAAGACAAATGATCCTTTGTTATTGTTGTTATGTGCCGTGAAGTCAGACCCAACTCATAGCAACCCCTCCTTGGGTTTCTGAGGCGGTATCACTATGGAAGTAGATTGCTCAACCTTCCTTCCAAGGAGTGGCTGGTGGGTTTGAACCGCCAGCCTTCTGATTAGCAGTCAAGTGCCTTAGGCACTGTGCTACCAGAACTCCTATCGATCCTTTGTTAGTTAAGTCATTTTTTAGTGCTTAACAGAAGGAAGAAAATCACTGGTCTATATCATGTCAAAAATCTTCACAGTTGGACCAATAAGCAACATCATGATAAATGGAGAAAAGATTGAAATTGTCAGGGATTTTGCTTTACTTGTATCCACAATCAACACCCAAGGAAGCAGCAAGAAAGAAATCAGATGTCATATTGCACTGGGCAGATCTGCTGCAAAAGACTTCTTTAAAGTGTTAAGGAGCAATGATGTCACTTTGAAGACTAAGGTATACCTAATCCAAGCCATGCTATTTTCAGTCGCCTCATGTGCATGTGAAAGCTGGACAGTGAATAAGGAAGAACAAAGAAGAGTTGATGCCTTTGAATTGTGGTGTTGGTGAAGAGTACTAAACATACTATGGACTTCCAGAAGGACAAACAAATTCGTCCTGGAGGAAGTACAGCCAAAATGCTCCTTGAAAGCGAGAATGGCCAGACTTCATCTCATCTACTTTGGTCACATTGCCAGAAGAGACCAGTTTCTGGAGAAGAATATCATCATGCTTGTTAAAGTAGAGGGTCAGCAAAAAAGGGAAAGGCCCTCAGCAAAGTAGATTGACACACTGGCTGCAACAATGGGCTCAAGCATAGCAAGGATTGTTATGATGGCGCAGGACCGAGTCGTGTTTCGTTCTGTTGTATGTAGGGTTGCTGTGAGTCGGAGCCAACTCAGTGGCACCTAACAACAACAGCATATCATATCAGGGCAGGCTTTTTTAGAATTGCAGTTTTGTTCCTCTTAGTGAAACTACACAGTATCTCCATGATGTTAAACATCGCCCCAAAGCATGGAATACTCAAGTACTAGATGCAGGTTTCAGAGAATTGCATCATTGCTTATTCCTTTCTTCCTCTCCTGATAAGAAATGCTAACCTCCATTCAAGATGGGGTTGTTGTTTTACCTGTGGTAACAATACTACTACTAAAGAGAGAACTTAATACTGAAAAAATTGTACCACAAGATTGGGAGTTTTTGTTTTCAATGGTGAGACTTTTCTCTTTGCTCAGTCTACATAAAGTCATTTGCTTTCCATTTAGAATGCTGTCAAGTAACATTTTTTTGGCTGAACATTTTTGGTTACTTTAGAAAATTTAACTTGGAATATCATTGTTGAATCACTCGTGGGACATTACGTCTTACCTGAGACTTGCTTGTCATTTCCTTTACACTTAGGCCTTCTCCAGAGAATCAGTTTCATCAAGTCCAGCTATTGATTCAGAGGTTAGCTTATACCCTTATTGAAAATCAAAATCCATATTATTTTATAAACATAATAGGTTTCTGCATTGCCAGTTGAATTTATGTAAATACAGAACTCTCTCACTTTTTCAAATTGATGCATTCCAGAAAACATGGTTGTAAAACTAATTTATCTTAGGTGAATCCAGTTTTCTTATTAATTTCCTTTCTAATATCAGCGATGTTTTTCCGCACGGAAAGTGTCACTAGATGTAGAACTGGTAGCCAATCCTTTGGTGTGCTAGACATTGTATTACAACAGAGTCTTACTGAAAACACTCTGCAGCACTTTCAGAATCATGTAGCATTTTCCTGGTTTTGGAATCTCTCATCTTTTGTCACTTGGGTCTTTGATTCTTGAGAAACACTGACCTAGGATAGGGGTTATAATATCACATTTTACACATACATATCAACGTCTAACATTTCATTTATTTTCAGCTGAAAATTACTTCTGCAAGTGTATTCACTTCCTTCTTGGTTAGTTC
This sequence comes from Orycteropus afer afer, assembly GCF_000298275.1. Taxonomy (NCBI): domain Eukaryota; kingdom Metazoa; phylum Chordata; class Mammalia; order Tubulidentata; family Orycteropodidae; genus Orycteropus; species Orycteropus afer. Next base: position 314,472 of record NW_006921820.1, on the reverse strand, counting down.
TAGAACTCAAGCCTGAAGTACTTGCATTTATAATTAGAGAAAAGGAAATGTACACTAATGGATTAAACTCAGCATTAGTATTCAGATACCAGCTTTGTCAATATTTGATATGAGACACTTCTCTTAAAACCTTATTGTACCATAGTTTGGAACAAAAGATTCCTATCATAGAGTTGTTGTAAGGATGAAATGCAAATATGTATGAAGGAGCTTTGTGAAATGTCGTGCAGTAGCATGGCCTGGGAAGCCTGTATTTCTCAGTAGGACTTAGGGAAGAATGTGAGAGTGTCCTGCACATTGCAAGGTGTGTACCATCCCTTGACCCATTCACTAAATACCAGCAGAGACCACTAGGAATTTTGACAACCAAATATGCCATTACACATTTCCATATGCCACATGGGGGCATGTGTGTTGGGCAATAGAGTTGTGACAATAAATAAAACATTGTCCATACCCTCATGGGCTTATTCCTTAGAAGATGTGCTAAACAGGGAAAGAAGTAATTCATTACAGTGTGCTAAATTCAACCAATCCTTGGAAGGAAGGTTGGGCAATGCTACTTCCGTAGTGATACTGCCTCGGAAACCCAAGGAGGGGTCGCTGTGAGTCGGGGCCGACTCAACGGCACATAACAACAACAACAACAAGTTCATCCAAAGAAGAAGCCCCAGGTACACAGGTAGCACAAAGGATGGAGTAATTAACTCTGTAAGAAAAAGACATAGATTCTTTCCTAGAGGATGTAATATATAAAGTGGTGTTAAAGAATAAATTCAGAGTTTGCCTGACTAACAGAGGGGGAAGGCCATCCTCCTGGACAGAGGGTGCAGCATGTATAAGAGCATGGGGACCTGAAATAATAGGATATGCTGGGAAACTGTAAACATTTTGGTGCCTCTAGAACACAAAATGTTCTAAGATGGAAAAATATTAGAACACTGTCAGAATAGTATCAGAAATATTTAGATATGAATGAATTAGACAAGATGATTAACTCAGGTAAAAGATGATATTCTTTATTTCATATTTTGAGAAGAAAGTTCATATATGTCATTCATTCATCTTTCTATTACTGTTGCCACTATCATGACTTAAGCCCTATTGCTTATATTATTTTACTCAAACACAAGAGCAATTCAGTCATTCAACAAACTTATTGACATGTAATTAGCACTTTGCTTAGTAGCATGGGTAAAAATATGAATAAGAAAGGGAATCTTTGCTACGGAGGTGTTCTGAATCCCTACAAAACACTTAGCACTATCAGAAATACAAAAGTAGCATCACTATTTTATAAATATATTACATTTATTTAATATTCAGAGTCTTTGCCATATCTTCACCAAATTATCACATTATAAAAATGGAGCAACTACACCTTAAAGAGCCTGAGTGATTTACTCTTAGTCATCAGATTAGCAGAGCTAGGACTGAGTGTCCTATTCTGGTGTTCTTCCATATATATCTTATTGCCTGTATGGTATCACCAGAGAGGTATTATCAATCTGCAAATATTTGTTGAATTTCTTCTGTTCTGCAAGATGTATTTTTGTCTTCTAAGAGCTTACATCGTGATTGAGAAGCTGAGACTAATCAATAAAATAGCCCAAACTATACAACAACATTAAATTATTTAAAATGTAAGCAGAAAATGCTATTTAGTTCATAGTTTTAGTCTGGGTTTCCTTGATTAGATCACTTTTACAAGTCTGGTAGTTATAAGGTAATGATGGCTGTACTTTTGTTTCTTGGGCTGTAAATCTTTCACTATTTTAATAAAAGTGAGATATCGTTTCATTGATATAAAAACTACTCTCATTCTGGTAAGTTGCTGGTTTTTGTTTTTACATTTTAGTTTTTGCCTTTTGGTGGAGGAGGTATAATTTGGTTGATTGGTTCTTGGTTTTTGGTTTATAGTGTACAGGTTTTTTGTAGTGAATTATTGATGTGGAAATGATCCATACCAATTATTGGTAGGAAATGATCATTTTTTCCACCGAGAAAGCTAGGGACCAAATATGAGTAAGAGGACCTAATCTTAAATCTGAGTTTAAGTTCAGGAAAGACCTAGCAATTAAGTGAAAAAAAAAAAAAAAGACAGTGTTCCTGTGTTCTTACCTTTAACATCCATTTCAAGGTCTGAAACCAGGTGGCAAAAATGGAGTAAATATATCATAGGTTTTATTGTAGGCTATAGCTTCCCATCAGTAACAGATGTAGGCATCATGGAGTTGGAACCGTGTACCACCTCATGTGTCCACACCATAGGTCCTCAGTAGATATTAAAAAAAATGGACTTTGCTAGTGTGGGATAAAATTTAGAATACACTCAATTATTAATAAACAACTGCTTATTTCTAGGCAAGATTATTTTAATATAATCCTGAACATCTCTTTTTAAATCAAAGTTTACTAAAAGTGTGTAACTGTCCCCAAGGCAATAAAAGTAAAAAATTGTCTTGCAAGCTAATTAGCCATGGTGATTGATAAATAGTCTTCTCCATTTGACATATTGAGGCATTTTGTTTATGTCTCAGGGGCTTTATAGAGATAGTTACACTTGACAGCTGTTGTACCACTAATAAGATTAAAGAAAAGAAATTAGCTGTGTCAACTTTAATCTGCTATTTAACACTGCAAACCACCTGGGGTCTTCTCCAGAGCCAATGTGTCTAATTGTGAATTTAAAATTACATAACCAGATCCTACTTAAGAACATATCTAAAGTCTTGCTAATCATAACTGTCTTATTACTAACAAATTTATGTTAGCAGTAAATGTAATGCTTTAGCACTAAAGTTTAAATGAATTCAGTGTATTAATTTGATGCTCACCCTACATTTCTTAATGTATTTGTAATCTTTGAATACAACACTTTCTCAGTAAGAGGTTAATTGGAGGAAATACGGAACGTCTAATTAGATTGGTGCTTAAAATATATATGGTTCCCCATCTAAAATTAGAGTATGTCCCTGTGGAATAATTAAATTGCCTATTTTGTTTGTAGTAAATTTACCAACTAAATAGTAACTCTTGAAATTAACACATCTAATTGAAGATTGTTTTATACCTTGTTTGGAAGCATTATTATAATTAGGAAAATAGTTTAATTTTGGTGTTATTAAAATATTACATTGCAGAATATGATGTGCAATGTAATAACCATTTGTGATTATTACATCGAGTTTTGACCCATACTCAAGTGTAGGATGAATATAATTTACATCCTCCCTGTGAGGATTAAATGGTCAATGGTCTCAGCATCCCTTGATGATCCTGTCTTGAGCTGAAATTTGCTCTTCCAGGATTTTGGCTCTCTTCATTCTCCCTATCCCCTCTAAATGTTCCTAGCATCAGAAAGGATGGCGCAAAGAGGAGGCAAGGAAGGCCACATGGATTTAAAGCAGGAACCATGTTAATGATGTTCTTGCATCTATAGGCCAATTATATTTCCCCAAAACATCTACAACTCACACTCTTTTCCAAATGTCACATTCTCCACTGGGAAAAAAAAATCCTCAAATTTCTGTCAAAATTCCACCTTCTCTGTCATCACAAAAACATGGCGAAACTGAATAAACTCTTTTTTAGATTTTCCGCATCATTCTTCTGTCCCCAAGTTTCTTGCTAACAAGATATTTTCTTATTAACCAATATTTTTTAATCTAATTTTAGTAATTTGATATCTTTTAAATTTTTGTAACTGAAATAACATTAAAAGTATTTCCTGTGTATGCAAGACAGTGGCTTTTTACAAATACATTTTTCATGTAAAATACTATTTTTCTCTATTTCTTTCAGTATATTTTCTTCTTATTTGTACTACATATCTAAAATCTACTTGGTACAGCAGACCCATTGGACATTATTAAAAATGAGTCTCCTCTGGGAAGTTTCTCCTTTGCCACAATAAGTAACATTACATTACAAGCAAAACCAGATACTGCTCTTTTTCTGTTCACAATGTACAAGTACTCTATGTTGTTTTATCATTTGAAGTGCATTATATCAATAATATACATTAGAGTCATTTTACTTTGTGCAGAGATGAAGTAGGAAGTAGAGCTAATGCTGTTGTCTGTGTTTGCAAATGAGAGCTGTTTTTGCTTGTTTTAAATTTTTGAAGGTCATGGGCTTTCCACACACTTTCTCAACTGGGTAGTATGACTTCTTTAGCTCTTTCAGGTAAAGAAGAAAACATTATACTCATTCATCTTGTCAGTGTGTATTTCTGATTTTCTACTATAAACCAAGAAGTGTTTTAGGTGCTAGGGATAGCTCACTGAAGAAAACAGACTGTTGATAAACAGATGTACCAAAGATTTTAAAAGACACTTCACCAAAGAAGATATACGGATGACAGATAAGCACAGGGGAAAAAAAAAAAAACACTCAACATCATCGTTGTTGTTGTTGTTGTTATGTGCCGTCAAGTCGGACCCGACTCATAGTGACCGCTCCTTGGGTTTCCAAGGCAGTATCACTATGGAAGTAGATTGCCCCATCTTCTTTCCGAGGAGTGGCTGGTGGATTTGAACCACCAGCCTTCTGTTTAGCAGTCAAGTGCCTTAGCCACTATACTACCAGAGCTCCCTCAACATCATTAGAAAATGCAAATTAAAACCATAATGAGTTATTTCTACATACCTATTAGAATGGTTTAAAATCAATAGTAGCAACAACCTGACAGTACCAAGTGTTGGAGACCATACAGAGCAACTGGAACTCTCATACACTGCTGGTGGGAAAACAAAATGGTATAGCCAATTTGGAAAACAGTTTGGCAGTTTCTTATAAAGTTAAACATACACTTAATATATGACCCAGCAATTCCATTCCTAAGTAATTACCCAGAGAAATAAAAACATATGTTATCACAACTTATAAATGAATGTTTATAACAGCTTTATTCATAAGTGCCAAAAACTAGAAACAATCCATATGTCCTTCAACTGGTGAATGAATAAACAAGCTGTGGTACCTCCACACCCAATGAAATACTACTCAGTTGTTGTTACTGATGCATGTAACAACATGGATGATTCTCAGATGCATTTGCTCAGCAAAAGAAGCCAGACTCAGAAAGTTACATATGGCCTGATTCTATTTATGACTTTCTGGAAAAGGCAAAACTATAGGAACAGAAAATAAATACTTGATTGCTAGGAATTGGGAGAGGGATTGACTTGAACGGTACCACACATTGGAGCTTTGAAGGGTGATGGAATATTCTGTATCTTCATTGTGGAGGTGGTTTCATGACCAAATACATTTGTCAAAACTCTTCAAACTGTATATTTAAAAGGGTGATTATTCGTTGTATATAGATTGTACTTCAATAAAAAAATATATCATATTGAAAGAGCACATGACTTACAAAGGACAGAAAACTAATATATCTTCAAACTTTTAAATACCAGTGCTTAATTTAATTCAAGAAGAAAATGGAGTAACATTTTTAAAACACTGTAGAAGATAATGTGCCATAGACTTTATATCCAACAAAACTGATCTTTCCAGACACACTACTTTCAACACGCAAGAATATTGTTTCCACAGCCCTTTTTAAGGAATCTACTAGCATAGTGCCTAAGGCACTTGACTGCTAATCAGAAGGCTGGTGGTTCAAACCCACCAGCCACTCGGAAGGAAGGTTGGGCAATCTACTTCTGTAGCGATACCACCTCGGAAACCCAAGGAGGGGTCACTATGAGTTGGGTCCGACTTGATGGCACATAACAACAATAAATAGACATAAAGATGGGTAGTGGGCACTAAATATATCATTATAACACTAAAACTAAAGAGGATTAAAAGAGAATGTAGTATGAAATAACTATGTTCTGACAGTGTGGATAATACAGCTATAAAAAACTAAGGGTGAAGAATGGGTGTAGCACATGCCAATTGCAATAATCATAATTGATACTACTAATATTGTTATTCTGAAACTGTTGTGTGTTTTAATATAGCATAAACCAAATGAGTAACTGTGCGTATTCCAGCACCTTATGTACAGCCACCACTCATCTGTCAGTGGAGGTTTGTATGTTACTATGCTGCTGTACATGTTTCAGCAGAGCTTCCAGACTAAGTCAGATGAGGGAGAAAGGCCTGATGATCTACTTCCAAAAATCAAGCAATGAAAACCTTATCGATCACAATGGAACCACAGCTGATCATGGGGATGGTGCAGGTATGGGTTCAGCATGAGTCAGGAAACAACTTGATGGCAGCTAACAACAATTCTGTCGTCCTCTATGTCCTTGAGAACCAGGATTCTCAGTGTAGAAAAAAGGAGAGAGATGCTATATTGAAGAGATTAAGGGTGTGTATAGCGGGGGTATCCCTTAGTGTCCTGAAATATCAGTATGAGCTCAAAGGTATTTTATCTGTGTGTGTGTGTGTGTGTGGCTCAGCTCTGTTCATTCTAAAGGCCTAGAAACAGTGACCATCCCAGTAACACTGAGAATCCTTAGGGCTAGATTGTGATTTTGAAGTATTTGTTGTTGTTGTTTGCCATCGAGTCGGCCCCGACTCATAGCGACCCCTCCTTGGGTTTCCGAGGCAGTATCACTACGGAAGTAGGAATGCCCAACCTTCCTTCCGAGGAGTGGCTGGTGGGTTTGAACCGCCAGCCTTCTGGTTAGCAGTCAAGTGCCTTAGCCACTATGCTAATAACAGTACTTTTTGTATTACTAACTGTTACCAGGTCGGGGGCAGGAAATACAGATGATGAGTCTTGAACCTCTTGTCATCCCAGATAGATGGAAATTATCAAAGACTGTAAGAGTCCAGTCAAAGAACTTAGGAGCCCAAGGGCCCAAGATGGGGCAAATTGAGCTTCAACATGGAGAAGAATTCAGTGGATTGAAACTCATCAAATATGTTTAAATTGATGAGTTTTAACTGCTATTTAAAATAAAACTAACTGGTCACTTTCTGAGCAAGACAGGGAACCAGTTATACTGAAAACTGGACAAATAAAAAGAATCATACATTTATCTAAAACTCTACTAATTAGATGCGGAGACATGTCTTCTTGTAATTTTATTTCATCTAATAAATACAAAATGATAATATTGAAATATTACAGTTTTACAACTGTAAATTAATTGATCTGGGCATTGATCATTGTCAACTGCTAACATTAAAAATGAGTGACAGCCATCATATGCCTCCCAGCTGAAGAACTCCACAACTATAGTCTTGCCAAAAGGGGGCAAACCTGAGTCTGTTCAAGCTGCTGCATCCTGCTGCCAGGGCTCAGGAAATACTGAGGACAGAGGAACATGTTAAGCTTCACCATGAGTATGCAATCAGCAAAATTTTAAGGAAAAGAGGATGGAGGGGGATCTTTTAGATTGAAAAGACTTAAAAATATATTAAGACATACTTCAAAAAATAATATACATCTTAAAAAGTGGACAAGACTAAACTAAAGTGCTAAGAAAACACAGTTAGGTGGTAAAACCTTAATGAAATGCAGAGAAATGATCACTGTAAACATCAGAATAGTGGTTACTTCTGGGGAAAGGGGCTATAATTAGCATGAGAAAAAGTGGCTGGGTGCTCCTTGCTAGCAAAGTTATGTGTCTGGGTGATGGCTACAATAGGGTGTTTTTCTTATGATAAATTCAGTAAGCTATACACTTGTTTCACGTGGTTTTCTGTATTTTTGTTGATAATTTTTTTAAAAATTTTAAAGAATCTATATGCTCTGGTGGGAGCTCTGGTAGCATAGTGGCTAAGGCACTTGACTGTTAACCAGAAGGCTGGCGGTTCAAACCCACCAGCCACTCCTCTGAAGGAAGGTTGGGCAATCCTACTTCCGTAGTGATACTGCCTTGGAAACCCAAGGAGGGGTCGCTATGAGTTAGGGCTGACTCGATGGCACATAACAACAACAACAACATATGCTCTGGTGGCGTAGTGCCTAAGGCATTTGACCACTAACCAAAAGACTGGTGGTTCTAAACCCACAAGCAGAAAGAAGATTGGACAATCTACTTCCATAGACATACCACCTCGGAAACCCAATGGGGTCGCAGTGAGTCAGAATCGACTCAACAGCAGTGAGTTTAGTTTTGGTTGTGGTATATGACTCTTGAGGTCCAGACTAATAGCTGATATTTTTCTTTATTTCCTACCACACTTAGCATAGGACCTGGACATAAGTAGATGCCCAATAAACAATAGTTAAATGAACAATTATATACCATTATAATTCAGCTTTCTTAACACAGAATCAGGGAGCTCTGGTGGCATAGTGCCTAAGGCACTTGACTGCTAACCAGAAGGCTGGCAGTTCAAACCCACCATTTACTCCTCGGAAGGAAGATGGGGCAATCTACTTCTGTAGTGATATTGCCTCGGAAACCCAAGGATGGGTTGCTATGAGTCGGGTCCGACTCCACGGCACATAACAAAACACAAAACAACACAGAATCAGTAAATTAAATTATGCCTCCTCCCAAAACTGCTAACAATGAAAAGCTTAATAGTTTTCATAAATATTAGTTTGTTTCCCAGTGTCGTTTATAAAGCAATTCAGACATAATTTAATTTTCAATTTCTAAAGTAATTTTCTTTCTTGGTGAAGTCACTTCAAAGCTGTCAGATACTTTCTACATTTTTTCTGCTAGGTGTGGAGTTTATTCCTGATAGGCTATGAAAACTAAGACATTTCTTTGGTACTGAGAACAAGCCTGGATTGGCTGAGAATAAATCTTTATGATCAAGTTCTAATGAGTGTTAAGTAGAATATTAGAGAATGTGGTTAATTAATGTATTAAGATACTCTACAATATTCTTATATATTCTTGAAACAAGGAAGACATTTGTCTCTTCATTGAGCATCTATCATGAGTTCAACTTTGATGTGCTGCACACACTGTGAGGGCTCCAAAAAGGATGAATTAGTCGAGACCTTGCCCAGAAGTAATTAATCTAGTCATGTAACAGGATAGAGTTTTGATTGGTTTGATACAATAAGTCACAGCCTCTAGATCTGGCATATGCCCCTTTCAGGTGGACCACATTCTGTGAGAGGGCCCCCTCACTTAGTAAGCCCACTGAGAACATTAGAATTCTAACAGCAATTGTATCTCCCTGATTTCAGATCTTTCTTTTTAATGCCTAAAGAAGCTATTTTAGTTTGGAGCTTTATTTATAAAGATAAAGCATAATTTGAGACTTACTGGATACATATTAACTATATATTATTTATTAAATGCTTAATGCAATGCAAAAGTACTTGTTAAATTATAACATACACTGAGGCAATGGTTTTAACATTCAATTCCTCTGTCCCTAAGTAATTGGTAAAACTCCAGATCTGGATGTTCTGGTTCAGTCTAGATAATCTTCTTTCCTCAAACTAATTCTATGTCATTTGCTAATCATCCTCTGTGTTTTGTGAAGATCTGTGTTTTCTACATTTATCCACATCAGGCCAATCCCTTTCTTCTATGAGAGCTGAAATAGTCATCGATGAAATTTCCAACTTTCTCTTTGCAATTGTATTTTTGCAACTCTAGTAAGAGCTCTGATGGCAGAGCTCCTACGGCATCTGACTGCTAACCAGAAGGCTGGCAGTGCAAACTCGCCAGCCACTCCTCAGAAGGAAGACTGGGCAATCTACTTCCATAGAGATACTGCCTGAGAAACCCAAGGAGGGGTCGATATGACTCCAAGGCAGTGAGTTCGGTTTTTTGGTTTAGTATTTGTCTCTCCTTGGCACACAATTTTGCACTGCAAGAATTTAAGGCCATTCACTCCTGATTTAATAATCTCACATTTTGTGAGATTGCCTGTGGCAGTTGTTTTTAAATGGCTGCTCTCTTGACACTGATATAAGACAGTAGATTTTGATAATATTATTTTCTGGAAAGTCTTAACCACTGCAAACTGCATATAAACTATGTATTTTCTGAGTTACATTGTCAAACCCTCCCAGGCTACAACCACCTGGGACTTTTCTATTTAAACATTTCATAGGTGGTGTGTTCAGTATGTGTATTCTAATACGGTTCTTTTTGTGTGTAACTGTATTTCCATACTTATTGCCAAAAGACAGTTTTCTGATGCCTTTTCTCTTCTCCATTTTTCACAAGAAACTTTTTCAGTGAGAAGACTTCCTGATACACAATTCACTCATGGACTCATGCTTGTTTAGGGCAGAGAACCTTTATCTCAAACCAAACCACAGTGTTCTTTTGACAGAATGAACTGCCTCTTCAGTGTCTTCTCAGAAGATACTTTTAAAATCTGGGGCTTTCTGTTTGATGTTTAAAAGTGCTTCCAGTCATTTGAGTTTTAAATTACAGGGAAAACTTCTTGGGCAGACCACCCAGGCTGAGTTCAAAGAAGTGATCTTTCTAAGACAGGTGCTCTTCAGATAGAAGTTGTCTTTCAAACAGGTTTTGCCAAGTGGACAAGTTTTGCCTGACCCTGAGATTTTTAGCTCTTCTTCCACACATACACCTTTTTTTTTTTTTTTTCTTTCCTCCACAGAAAGTAGTTTCTTTTGTGAGAGTTTCTTGGGAGAGTTTTGTGAGCATAAGATTTATACATGCACATTCCACACTTAAACAGTAAATAAGTTTTCTTTAATGTAAAACATAAAGCATATTAGGCCAAAATCTGATCTCGTGTGTTTGCTTTTTTTAATCTGTGTATTTATTTATATTTCATGATAGTGCACAAAAGGTTTCAGACAGGTTGTAGGAATTATATTGAATAGAATGAAAAAAATATAAATTAAGAATCAAACCATAGAAAATATAGATCAGAACAGTGAATTGAGACTAAAGGTAAAATAGGATATAGTTAAAGAAGCTGTTAGGTTCCAAACATACTAAATATCATACCTCCATATTTTTTTAATGCAAAAAATAATAGAGTTTAAAAATTTGAGAGTATAAAATTATAAAACATATAATTTTATATATTAAAACCTATTATAAGGTTATGATATAACAATGCAATATTGGCACAAAGCTAGATACAGTAATCAACTGAATATATTAGAAAGCCAGGGAAATGTCCTGTATGTAGTTATGTTAAAGGTGACATTTCAAATCAGCAGTAAAAGGATGGAATTTTTTTTCCCACTTGTTAGTAGTTTTTTGTTTTTTGGTTTTTTTTAATTGTGACTTTGGGTGAAAGTTTACAGAGAAAACTCATTTTCCATAAAACAGTTCATACACATTTTATTTCATAACATTGATTTCAATTCCCCACAGGTAACAGCTCTCTTCTCAGTTCCTCCCTGTGGTTACCTTTTCCCTGTGTCCTTCTTTCCTGTGCATTCCTACCCTCTGAGCTATCTGCTTGTGCAAATACTGCCCTTCTAATATCCTATGGCTGATTATTCTAAGGAATGTACCTACCTGGTGTAAATGTGTACCTTATATGCTTGTCTGTTGTTTGGCTGGAAGCCATGGGAGTAAGTTCAATTCTAGGCCTGTAGGGTGACTAGGGGCCATAGTCTCAAGGGTTTCACCAGTCTCTATCAGACCAGTAAGCCTCATCTTTTTTTATGATTTTGAGTTCTGTTCCACACTTGTCTCCCTTTTATCCAGGATTTCCTATTTTTACTCTTTTCCAAGTGGTTGACAGTAGTAACCAGCACCATCTAGTTCTTCTGGCAAGGGTGGATTATTGAATAACCTCATTGGGGGTAAAATAAATTTAGGGTCCTGCCATTCCACACACTAATATGAATTCTAAATGAGTTCATAGTGAAATTTGAACCATGAAGTTATCACACACAATGATAATTCAAGAAAAAATAAATACAAATGGCTTGACACTGATGCAAATGAATAATTACCTCATCATATAAGGAGAAAACTTTTTAGGCATAAAAGGAAGGTGAAAAAAAGAAAACCACAAAGAAAAAATGTTTAGGCTACATAAAAGTGTTTAACTTCATACATTAAAAATATCCTACACTCAGTCCTCATACATGCTACAGCATGGATGAGCTTTGAAAAGATTATGTTTGGTGAAGGAAATAAGTCATTAAAAAATAAAAGACATAAATTGTATGATCTCACTTATATGAAAATCTGAATAGGCAAGTGTATAGAGACCAAAGTGTATTCGAGGTTATTTGCAGCATATGGTGACAGGAGTGGGGCTGGAAGGTGAAGAGGGAGTCATTGTTTAGGGACACTGTGTTTCTGTGAAGGAGCTCTGGTGGTACAGTGGTTAAGGCATTTGGCTGCTAACCAAAGGTCGATGGTTTGAACCCACCAGCCACTCTGCAGAAGAAAGATGAGGTGGTCTGCTTCCCTAAAGATTTATGGCCTTGGTAACCCTATGGGGGTTGCTGTGAGTCAGAATTGACTCGATGGCAGTGAGTTTTGTTTTTGGAGTTTCTGTTAATGGTGATGGAAAATTTGGGAACAGATAGTGGTAATGGTTGCACAGTATGATAAACATAATCATTGTACATGTAAAATTGCTGAATTGGCAAATCTTTTGTTATATATTTTTACTGCAATAAAAAAATTTAATGCTCTAAAAAAATAACATAAAATGAAAGGCAGAACATAAACTGTAAAAAATGTTTGTAACATGTATTAACCCTTTGTTGTATTTATAATGTGAGAAAATTCTTATAAATCATTAAGAAAAAGATAAAAAAATGTTTAATAAAAATTGTTTTAAAAAAGAAGACAACACAATCACAAAAGGACAAATATTGTATTAGTCCGTTATTGTGAGAGTTAAGGAAAGGTTTATCTATAGAAGGAAATTTTCTTTGTTGGTTACCAGGGGTGGGAGGGGAGGGAGGGAATGCTGTTAGATAGATAGAGATAAGTATTGATTTGGGTGAAGAGAAGGGCAGTGTACCAAATGTGAGTGACCAATATGGCAGCATTGAGGATGAGAAAGACATAGAAAGGTACATGGGAGGGACAGACAACAAATATGAACCCTTTTGTACATACAGTACTGCATTGTCAGTGAAGGCTAACATGGGTATATGGGTGGATAGATGGGTGGACAGGCTGAACGATTAGGTATGTCTATGAAATGGGGAGTATATCCAAGAACATATATAGTGTTGGCAGACAATGGTCCTATAAGTTTATGTGAATGATCAGAATTCCCAGGTGTATAGTAGAGCTGACACGGGGCAAGGTTGTGGTCACGGCTTGGTCACAGACAGCTACCCAGAGGGACCAAGTAGTTGAACCTGCGGGCTTGGGACCATAGTCACAGGGGACATCAAGCTCAATTGGCGTAACATACTATACAAAACATTGTTCCACCTCCTACTTTGGCCAGTAGCGACTGGGATCTTAAAAGCTAGCAAGCTGCCATCTAGATGCAACGATGGGTCTCTCCTCGTCCAGAGCAAAGAAGAATGAAGAAAACCAAAATTCATGGAAACAATTAGTCCTAGTGACTGGTACACCATGTGATCTGCAGCCTATACGACTATGAGACCAGAAGAACTAGATGGTGCCTGGCTACCACTGTCATCCACTTGGAAGGGGATCTATGTAGGACATCCTTGATAGAGAAGGAGAACAATGTGGAACAAAACTCAAAATCATTTGGAGAAAAAAAAAGAGGGGGGACCAGGTTTGCTGGTCCAATAGAGCCTGGTGGAACCACTGAGACTATGGCCCCTAGCTGCCCTTCAGGTCTGGAATTGAACCCACCCCTGTGGTTTCCAGCCAAACAAAAGACAGGTATATGAGTTGAACATTTACCTCAAGTAGATACACTCCTTGGAGAGAACAATCATGGGAGAAAGAAGGGCTGCTTATGCACAGGGAGATAGCTCAGGGAGCAGGAGTGCATGGAGGGATGGACACAGGGAAGAGGTAACTATGGGGAGGAAGTGGGAGGGGAGCTGTTGCATTGTGGTAAACTGTGGTCAATGTCATGAGACAAAGTATATGTGAACTGCTGTATGGAAAGTGAATTTGCTCTGTAAACCTTCACCCAAATCACAATAAAAAAAAAGAAGACAACAAAAGAGCAAGTCCATACTTGCATACTGTGAGTTACATACTGTACATTTATGTGTGACAATTTTATTTTGGAAAAAAATAAAGTTAAATACCTACTTTTTACCTGATCCCAAAATTAATTTTACATTGTGGGTTTACATGTACAACATAAATCTATTAAAGCACCAGAAGTATTATTTACTATTTTTATAATCTTGAAGTAGAAAAGTCCTTCAAAATCTAACACAAAACTCAGATGCCCTAAAGGAAAAGTGACATTGCCAGGTTTTATCACATAAAAATGAATAACTTCTTTATGACAAAAACCATTTTAAAGAAAAAAGTTCAAGTAAGTAACAAACAAGAAAAGTTATTTGCAACATATGGTGACCAAAGGGTTAACATCCTTACTATTAGTTAAGAACCTTATAAATGAATAAGAAAAAGACAAAACCCACCAATAGAAAAATGGGTAAAAGACACAGTGATAATTCATGAAAATATTAAATATTAAAATATATAGCCAATAAACACATGAGAAAGTTATAAAATAAATGCAGCCTTTAAAAATACCATTTCCAGCTGTCAAATTGATAAAGATTTTTTAAATGAGATTATCCAGTGTTGGTAAAAGCATGGAGAAGCTCTCTCTGGGAGAATAATTGTTTAAAAAAAAATTTTTTTTTTCTGGAGGGTAATTTGAATTTGACAATGTATATATCAAAAGCTTTAAAAATGTTCATATCCTTTGACCCAAATTATCGTTTCTGGAAATTTATCCTAAGGAAGCAGGCAGAGTTGTACAGTAGGATTTGTTCAGCACATCTGTTGTGAACATGAATTGTGCTGTTAGCTGCCCAGTATCTCAGTCACCATCCTGTGTCTGTGGACTTCCCCAGCATATAAGGTGACCCTCCCACTACAGAGCCTGAGGTTGCCAAGTATTTTATTTCTCTGTCCATTGTGTCTAAGACACAGATATGTGGCATAGGTTTCAGAATCCAACGTACTCCTTCCAGACTTTGGCTCTGAAGCTGAGAAAGAAGCAGGGCCATCCCGAACTGTTCTGGTGACACTTGATAGCAGCTACATTTCATGCCCAGAGTCACAGCATCAGGGTTTAGGGCAAGATGTATAGCACCCAGTGGTTTTTCAGCAGACTAGCTCTGTGATAGGAATTGGATACTGGCAATGTCACATTTACTCCTAGGTTTTCCCGGTTGTATGGTAAACCCAATTGCCTTTCAATTAATTCCTTTTCTGTTTAAGTTAATCAGAGCTTTTTCCCATGGTTTGCAACTAAGTATCCTGCCTGTCACCAACAGCATTATTTATAACATTGAGAATTAGAAACAACAATAAATAAGGATTTATATTTATAGCCATAGGATGAGACACTATTCAGCCTTTAAAAATCATGTTTTACTATATTAAGCACAAAAGGAATATAGAATAAGACATTAAATACTTACAGACTTGTTGAGACAGGCAAAGGAGCAGGTTGTAGACCTCTTTGGATTGACTTCAAAAGCGATACCAAACAGATCCACTGGGGACGCTGCTTCCTCTGAAGCGAACAGGAGTTTGGCAGGAAATAAGAAGTTAATGCCACACACACCCATCTCTGTTTTACACCCAGGAAATTGTAGAGTGAGTACCTGAAGCTGCAGTCCAGAGATTAGGAAACAAGTGACATAGCACAACTTACTGCACAGCTTCTTCTCACTCAGGAAGCTGGAGAATGAATCCTAGAATGCTGCTGCAGGAAATCCTCACATTTCCAAATCTTATTGAATAGCAGCAAAAGCCAAGAGCCACAGGCAGATGGCCTTGACTCACTTTCAGCCTCTAAATCTTGTGTGATTTAGATATTTAGATATTTGGGATGGGGGGGAAGCTTGCATATGCATAGTCTGTCTCTGGAAGAATTGGAAACCAGTAACCGTAGTTTTTTTTTTTTTTTTTTTAATTGTGCATGGTGGCTTCTAAGGTTGCAAACTGAGTGACTGGTAGACATGAGTAAGAAGGAGATGCTTTTCGGTATACAGTTTTTTTTTGCATGTTGTACTGTGGTCATCATCACCTATTCAAAAAGCTACTCAGTTAAATTGTAATTGCTCAGTAGTTTCACTGTATTCCAGAGATACTTGCCCTCTTGGGAACCCTTCAAGGATTTGAGAGGAAGGAGCACTATAGGGCCCTGAGTCTCTCACTTCTGTTTCCGCCAAACTCTGATTTTACCTATAGTTTAAGCTTCTGAGTAAAATTTTATTTAACAAAATGGTTTTGCTGCTTTTTAAAAAGATTACGAATCAGGGTTTCAGAAGAATATTAAATGTCATGGAGAAAGGTTGATGTAATTAGTAAAAATAGATATGTATTTTATAAATAGAAAAATGACTAGAAGTACAAATACCAAATTATCTCTTGACAGTTTTTTACTGCTTCTTTGTTCCTCTCTTATCCAAATTTATGACAATTATTTAAAAAATTCTTTTTTAAACCTTAAAAATCCATGTTTTTAAAATTAAAAAGAAAAGCACTCTTTTCAAAATTTTAGACATGTTATCAAATAAATAAAATAGTGTTGATTTGCATTTGTGAAAGATTTGCTAGATAAAGCTTCCAACCAATGGGTCACAAATGGGTCACCTGTGGATGAAGGATTTTCTGTACAGTCCTTAGGGAGATTTGGAGAAGCCAGGGACAGCTGAGCCTCTTCCTGGCTCCCTTCAGTTTAGAGTCATTTCATCATTTATGCCAAAATCCCATGGAAAATAGTTGGGAAGCATGGTGTTTTATTAGCCTGGAAGCAATAATTTCCATAGCATGCTTTTATTTGATTCAGTTTATTAACATTTCAATTTAACTTATTCATAACTAGAATTATAAGATGAATAACTCTAAGAAAGGCTATCATTTATTATATATTTAATATATGTACATATGTATCAGACACTGTTCTAAGTCCTTATATCTATTATCTCATTTAATTCTTATGACAACCATATACAGCTTAGGTATTATTATCCCAGTTTTATATGTGAGAAAATGGATGCTAAGATGTTCAAATAGTAACTTGCTAAAATCCTAAGTAGCAGAACTGGGATTCTAACCTAAGTATGTGTTATTTTAGTTTTTATACACCTAACCAGTATATTCCACTGTGCCTAGTTTTTAGGAACCTATAAATTATACATTGGAAGGAAGGTTGGACAATCTACTTGCGTAGTGATACTGCCTCGGAAACCCAAGGAGGGGTCGCTGTGAGTCAGATCCAACTCGATGGCAGTGAGTTTGGTTTGGTTTGGTATAAATTATATGAAGTAGGGTACAACAATATCAGGCAACCTTGTTCCCCAACTGGCATTGATAGGAGAGGAACTCAGGCAAGTACCTATATACAGTAAAATCCTTGAAAGCCAGAGTCCATGTAAAGCAGAAACCTGTCAGAGAAGGAAAACTCAAATATTTTTCACTAAAAAGAGTGACTATCACTATGATAAGTGAGTGACTAAGACTGTGCCCTGTCAAAGGCAGGAGCCAGTAAAACAAGGCTTCTTATTGCGTACCAGCTCTCACAGGTTTCACTGTATTTTAAAAGATCTACAGGTGATTCTCATACCTATATGAGGGTCACTATGAGTCAGAATTGACTTGACAGCAACAGGTTTGGTTTGATTTTTTTTTTACAAGTAATTACAAAGCTCAGTCACAATATAGAGCCTATGTACTGGAGGAGAAGGAGCACTGGTGATGTAGTGGTTAAGGCATTTGGCTGCTAACCAGAAAGTTGGTGGTTCAACCCCACCAGCTGCTCCACATAAGAAAGATGAGGCAGTCTGCTTCCATAAATATTTATAGTCTTGGAAACCCAGTGGAGGTAGCTGTGAGTTGGAATTGACTCAATGGCAGTGAATTTGGTTTGGTTTGGAGTATCCTAGAAGAGAAGGAGCTCTGGTGGTATAGTGGTTAAGGCATGTGGCTGTAAATCAAAAGGTCAATAGTTTGAACCCACAGGCCGTTCTGTGGAAGAACGATGAGGCAGTCTGCTTCTGTAAAGATTTATACCCTTAGAAATCCAATAGGGGGTCACTATGAGTCAGAATCAACTTGATGGCAGTGAGTTTGGTTTTTTTGGTTTATCCTAGAGGAGGAAGCCCTGGTGGCACAATGACTAAAACACTCGGCTGCTAACTGAAAAGTCAGAAGTTTGAATGTACCAGCTACTCTGTGGGAGAAAGATGAAGCAGTCAGCTTCCATAAAGATTTACTGCCTTGGAAGCCATAGGGGCAGATCTCCTCTGTCCTGTAGGGTCACTGTGAGTCAGATTTGACTCAACAGCAATGGGTTTTTGGTATCCTAAAGGAGCTCTGGTGGTGTAGTGCCTAAGGCATTTGACTGCTAACCAGAAGGCTGGCAGTTCAAACCCACCAGCCACTCCTCAGAAGGAAGGTTGGGCAATCTACTTCTGTAGTGATACCACCTCAGAAACTTAAGGAGGGGTTGTTATGAGTCAGATCCTACTCGACGGCAGTGAGTTTGGTTTTAAAGGAAAAGTGGGTTAAGTGTTTAGCTGCTAACTGAAAAGTTGGCAGTTCGAACCCACCAGATGTTCCATGGGAGAAAGATATAACAATCTGCTACCATAATGATCACTGCTTTGGAAACCCTGTGGGGCAATTCTGCTCGGTCCTGTAGGGTCACTGTGAGTCAGAATTGACCCAAAGGCAAGAAGTTTGGGATGGGATCCTCGAGTAATGGTTTCCTAACTTGAGTGTGCATCTGAAGTACCTGCAGAGTTTGTTAAGCCATAGATTGCTAGGCTATACCCCCAGAGTTTCTAATTCACTAGGTCTGTGGTGCAGCTTGAGAATTTGCATTTCTCCTGAGTTCTCAAGTGATACTAATGGAAAGAAGGTTGGGCAATCTACTTCTGTAGTGATACCGCCTCGTAACCCAAGAGGGGGTCACTATGAGTTGGGTCCGACTCGATGGCACATACAACAACATCAACAACTAATGCTGCTAGTCCAGTGATCACACTTTAAAAACTGTTTCTAGAGGATGGCTGTACGGGATTGAGTCAGAACATGTGTGCACAGGACTTAGGCAGATTTAGTCAGAGAAGATAGAATGAGCATTGCTCACCCAGGCAATGCAGGTTTTAGTAGTCTTCCAAGCACGCAGGAGGGTACCTATTTAGCTTGTTGCTCCAAAACTTTCTTTTGACAATGGCATATCATTCTTTTTATCCCTTAGAAAGGTATCTCTGATCACTTTGACCTTAGACTGTCTGGACCCACAAAGGCCAGTTTGTCCCCTCTAGGAAAGATCTTCTCATCTGCTCAGGTGCTTTGGGTCCACGTCCACAGAATCTCCAGGCAGGTATGCAGTTTGTTCTCCAAAATTTTGCAGGCCTCGTCTCTTAGGAGCAAGCCTTCATTGTATAATCGTTAAAACACTCAACTGCCAACCAAAAGATCAGCAGTTCAAATCTACCAGCTGCTCTGTGGGAGAAAGATGTGGCAGTCTGCTTCTGTAAAAATTCCAGTCTTGGAAGCCCTATGGGACAGTTCTCTGTCCTGTAGAGTCACAATGACTCAGAATCGACTTTACGGCAATAGGTTTGGTTTTTGGTAGGTTTGTCTCCCAGGCAAAGCCTACGGTTTCTCCTCATGGTCACTCCGTTCTTCCAGCATCTGTTCTTATTCTGGTCCAGGAGATTGGCCAACAGGAACTTTGACAGACCCTTTCTTCTGGATATTACCCAAAGAATTCTAGATCTGGAAGGTATTAATAATCTTAGATTATTAAGAAATTACCAGATAGACTGGTAAATATGTTTCCATTGTGTGCTGCTGCAACTGTTCAAAATTAATAAAAGATACTAATGAACACTGGGATTTGAATGAACAATATAAACTTTTTTATCTAGCTTATGGGCCTTACATCTAATAGCTATTGGCTTGGTTTTTTAGAGTGACTTCCATCCAATGCCTGTTACTTTTATGCCATTCATTTTATTTTTTAAAAAATGTATGGAGAAGAGCTGCTAAGGCTTTATAAATGGTGTTTTTCTTCTTCTCTTAGGTCTCTCTGCAATGCAATCAATGTTTACAACCTCACCTGCAATAACTGTTCCGAAAACTGCACTGATGTTCTGTTTAGTAACAAGATTACCTTCTTAATGGACCTCCTGATACACCAGTTGACGGTATGTAATATTATTACTTTGTGTTAGAAGCAGTTAAGGTTTGAGAAATATTACCTGCAGACAAATGCTAAAAGAATTCAGTTTATTTATTCTCCAGCTGAAGAGAAATGAAGAAAAGTGGGACAGTAAAATACTCCCAGCAGAGGAACCTCTGAATAATTTGATATTTTTATATTGGGTTATCTGAAGTTCCAATATTTGATGGATAATAAGTTTGTAATACTTGTCAAGATTACAAGTTTACGTGGTTATACTGAGGCTTTGGAATTAGTTGGACCCACAACCAAACCTCTGTGCCATAGAAATGAGTGCTGTGGGTGGGAAAAAAGTTGTTGCCACCTCAGTTAAAAGGGTCAATTTTAAAAAAGACTTTTTGATGGTCATTTAAGACTTTAAAAAAACAAAAGTGAGAAACTCCTCTGTCATAAAGGGGCAAACCTGTTACCCTTTTTAAATGGGTGCAAGCAGCCATTTATAACCTTAAATTTTACTTAAGCTCACAGATGTTGAAAGAGGTAAGCTTAGTATAATATCCAAAGGTTTAGGTCTGACAGTCAGTCTCCAGAACAGAACCCTGGGGCCAGAAGTTTCCTGGTGAAGTTTCTGAGCCCCTGAGGTACTGGTGCAAAATTATTCTCAATCTGCAAGTTTACAACACAGGAGATTTATTCTTCAGAACCTATTTGCTTTTATTCAGCACACTGTTCTAACAGCTCTTCCTAAATTCCCTGTTTTTCACTCTCTTCCCTCCTCCATCCGATTAATTCCTACACATTTACAGAGTTTAACCCAGGCGTATGGTATCTTCTTCTTTTTTTTTTTTTTTTTTTTTAATTGTGCATGGTGG
>NW_006921820.1:282967-289347 GCF_000298275.1 Orycteropus afer afer | reverse complement strand
CTCCTTGGAAGGAAGATGGGGCAATCTACTTCTGTAGTGATACTGCCTCGGAAACCCAAGGAGGGGTCGCTATGAGTCGGGTCCGACTCGACGGCCCATAACAACAACAACAGGCCTTTTCATATTTATAGTTTTCATAGGAGTGATCATTTTGAATTATAAACCAAAAATCAAACTCATTGCTCCAAGTCAGTTCCAGTTTGTCCATTTCCCCCACTAGTGGTAAATTCAAAGAAGACAGGAGCTAACTTAACCCTATTGCTAAAATCCTAACACAGTGCCTGCCACTTAAGAGATTCACTAAGTCCCTGATTGAATGTATGAGTGAATAAATGAATCCCAACACATCACAAGCTGAAAATCAGACAGGGAATTATGAAGTCCTTATAGGTTAGCATACTGACAATGAGAGGGGGCAACAATGAGGGATGTCAGCTAAGAACAGGATATCTGGGAACAGGTTTATCTTTTTTAAAAAATAAAATAAAATCTCACTGCCGTCAAGTCAGATCTGACCATAGTGACCCCTTCTGGGGTTTCTGAGTCTCTATCACTATGGAAGTAGATTAACCTTCCTTCCAAGGAGTGACTGGTGGGTTTGAACCACCAGCCTTCTGGTTAGCAGTCAAATACCTTAAGCATTGTGCCACCAGAGCTCCCAACTAGATCTTAGCTATTCGTAATAGCTGTCATTTGTTAAGAGCCTACCGTGTGCCAGGAGCTTGTAAGTAGCTTGATCCTTTCTGCAGTTTCCTTTGAATAATATTCTCTGCTTGTGATGTCAAGGTTTCTTGACACTTAGAAAAGCTTTTAATCTCTTAATCAATGGATTTCACCAGTTTCTTTGTTTATTCTGCTTTGTGAATTTTGTTCAGTTTGGAACTGGGATCCTGGAACAGTTGTTTGGCAAACACATTGTATCCCTCCTGTCGTTACTGTGGCACTTCCTGGTTTTTCACTTCCTTTTACTCTATAGTTGTCAATTCTGATGCTGCTGTTTTTTGGCCGTGGGGAAAGGAAGGTATGTTTCCTAAGTTTTTTGTTTTTGTTTTTTGAGTAGGGTGGAGGAATAGGGCAGTTGATAATAGTGACTTATACCTTTCTGGAAATCACTTGAATACATTTCCATTTTTCTTGCTAACTTAGGTATATCCCTGGTTTTACTGTGCATGTAACTGAAATGTGGATCCATAACTTGATCACTGTTGTTGTTAGCTGCCTTCAAATTGGCCCATGAGTCATGGTGACCATATGCACAATGGAATGAAACCCTGTGCCATTCCCATGATTGGTTGCAGATGCAGGACTTTATCAAAGAAAACCAAACTCACTGCCATCAAGTCGATTTGACTAACAGTGACCCTATAGGACAGACTATGATTGCCTCATGGTGTTTCCAAGGCTGTAAATCTTCATAGAAGCAGGCTGCCTCATCTTTGTCCTGTGGAGCAGCTGGTGGGTTCGAACCATTGACCTTTTGGTTAGCAGCTCAATGCTTTAACCATTGTGCCACCAGACCCCCTCAGTTCTTAATTTTGTTGTTGTTGTTGTTATGTGCCGTTGAGTCAAACCTGACTCATAGCGACCCCTCCTTGGGTTTCTGAGGCAGTATCACTACGGAAGTAGGATTGCCCAACCTTCCTTCCGAGGAGTGGCTGGTGAGTTTGAACCTCCAGCCGTCTGGTTAGCAGGCAAGTGTCTTAGCCACTATGCTACCAGAACAATCAGTTCTTGATAGTATCCTTTAAATAAAGATAGAAAATATTTGTCAACCCATTGTCCAACAAACATAGAAGCATAAAAGAAATTAGGTAATTGCGATCTGGTCAAATTTATAAGACACCTGATTATCAGACACCTCAATCTTCCTGGTTCTTTAGCAGATTACACAGTTTGGAAGACTTTTTACTTCTTATCTAATCACTTAGAATTTGTTTTAGCATTTTTGTATTTCATTTCAATAACCAAGTGCAAAGCATTGTACAGATGTCAGAGTTACAGAGGTAGAGTGGACATCATCCCTTCACTCTAGAAGCCCACAATTAAGAAAGGAAGAAATCACATACATAATGAATAGTAAAGGCAGACTATAAGGAATCTATAATGTTATCAGAGCTACACAGTAGCCCAAGCAACCCAGAAAAGTGCCTAGCACATAACAGGTGCTTGTTAAATATTAGATTAGTGAATTAATGAATTCTAACTTGGAACATTGGAGAAGCTTTGGGGAAGAAATTGGATTTGACTGTGCCTTGAAGATGGGTACAATTTACACAAATCTGGATTAATAATTTTTACAAAAGATAAGTTAGTACATATGGGCCTATAAAGGCACATGGCTCTTCTTAAAATACTTTTTCTGCAGTGTAGATGCAAAGTAGGGTTTCTTGGATAAGCTCTTGGGGAATTTATTTGGAACCCTGCAAAACAGTTCATTTAAACAGGCTTCCTCTAGGAATTACAGCTAACACAGATGTTTTGTCTTCCAAGAAGCATGAAAGCTTTAAAATATGTTAAAGCAGACTTCTTTCTTCATTCAGTAAGTAGCTATTAAGCATCTTCTCTGTGTCTAGATAGTTTCAGTGCACAGAAAAATGGGTCTATAGCCTCAAAGTATCTCCTTTAGTAGACCAGACATGCACATTGGAAGGCAATAAAAAGGCCAAAGTAATACTGAGTGCTGTGAAAATAGATTGATAGTTTTTAATACTAGACAGTAACTAGTCTATGTACAGATGACAAAATTGAGATATGGAAAAAACATCACACAGCTACCTAATGGTAGAATCATGACCTGGACTCTAGTTTCCTGAGTCCCTGTCCGAGACTTCCCTTCTGTAAGCTAAATTGATGTGTTCCCATTTTATTGAGTTGATAAATGAAACAAAGCATTGTGTGTGTGTGTGTGACTTTAGTTTCTATACATGTTTAATATTGTCACCTGGGCAGAATATACTGAAGAAACATTTAATTAAAAGATTTATAATTTCTTGACATTTTGTTGCATTTCAAAAGGCATTAAATATTTTATTAGCAGTCTTATTTTTAATTCATAGTGACCTGTTCTTCATGAAATATTTAAAGAATACAGTTATAAATTGTGTGTATGTATTTTCTGGAGCCAAGGAGATTGTTAATTGAAAAGGGATGTACAAGCCTTAAATAATTGATATGATATTGTTGGATCAAAGAGACTGTTGGTGAGCTCTTCAAAAGGTGAAAAGAAAGCCCAGGATAGAAACAAAGAAAATCCAAGTGCAACCTTTAGCTGCAAGGGGATTGTTTTTCACTGAGTCATATGAAGAGCCATCCAGGTGCCTGTTTGATTTTCATTATAGCAGCAGAGGGCTGGGACAGCCATTCACCACATTGTTTTCTTTGTACTGAGAAGCCAGAACATGGACTCCATAACGAATTACAAGGGAGCAGAAATCCTTTAACACTCTACAGGTGACAGTACTTTTCCTGGTGCCAATCGCATCTTGCTTCCTTCTTTCCTCACTATATGGCACTTGTTCAGTCTATCAGAGCCACCTTGCCCTTTCCTTCATCAAAATGTAAACTCCATTTGTGTCCAGTATGCCATCTGTCTTATTCACACAGAGACTATCAGAACCAGAGCGGAGGCCTTCAGAGTGTCTAGTTTAGTTAAATCCACTTATTTTATAAAGGAAAACGGTAGAACTCAAAGAGGAGAGGGATGGGAGATGTATGAGGTGGAGGTACTTGCCCAAAATTCCAAAGGTTGTTACTGTTAGAACTGGGGTTGCAATTCAGATCATCTTTAATTCCCAGTCTATCATTCTTTGGTCTATAATCCATGTCATAATGCTAATTTAAATGTGGTGAGAATAGTTAAGGGGGGTGGTGATTGCTATGGAGCTTTGTTCTCAGAGGTACATTTAAAATTCAACTAATAAAAGAATATATGTCAGATTATAACTCTTAAATGCCCTTTCACTGCAGTCATATGAAACAGTATCATCACCATCATCATCACTAACACTTAAAATCATTAATTGACTACTTGAGGAATAAATTGACACATGCACACTCATTAGCTCATAGTGGGAATCTCAGCACACTGCTTTTCAATATTGGTAGGTAAACAAAGAAAAATATTAGTAAAGATATAAAATATTTGAAGAAAAAGGAACTAGCTTGGATTAACGTACATAGATAGAACACAGTGTGTAACATTATATAATACACAGTTTTTATAAGGACACATAGAAAATTTACAAGAATTGCCAATGCATAAGGCCACACGTCTAAACAAATTTCAAAGAATCAGTATCACACAGATGATTCATTTCTGCTTCCTGTATGCAGAATGAAACACTTGTCAGACCAACTTTTCTGTAAATATCAAAGACAATCTCTGGATAAAATATAAAGAAACAGATACCTGAAGATATAGGAGACCAATCAAAAGCAGATATGTTCTGGGTGGGAATAGACATTTGGATGAAGGGAATGACATTATATAAAATTTCCAGAACAAGACTTGGGACATATTCACACACAATTACCAAAAGAATAATGGCTAAAAATTTTCCAAATTTGGTGAAAGACATAAATGTACAGATTCAAGAAGCTCAGTAAACCCCTAAAAGGATAAGTACAAAGAAAGCCATGGTAGGTAAATCATAGTCAAACTTCTGAAAAACAAATAAAGAGAAAATCTTGAAAATAGCCACATTGCATACCAGCCAATGATGATTTAAAATAATTCCTGACTTTCCAAATTCTCATAAGAGGCCAGACGACTGTTAACATCTTTAAAATGCTGAAAGAAAGAAGGATAAAACAGTAGACACAAAGGAGCAGGATACAGACCCAGAACACGTCTGTGAGGAAGAAGAAGCATTGGAACTCCATGATAAGGAATTCAAAAGAATTATATTTAGATACTGTCAATGGATTGAGTGATAGATCAAGGAAAACACTGACAAAATTAAGGAAAACACAGACAAAACCCTAGAACAATTTCAGAAGAAAATACAAGAACAAAATGACAAAATTAATGAAAAATTAGAAATGATACATGATCTACAGATAGAAATCCAGAAGATTAATACTAAATTTTCAGAAACAGATAACACATTGAAAGGGCAAAGGAGTAGAATCAATTCAATGGAAGACAAAATTAATAAGATTGAAGACAAATACCTGATACTTCTTTGGAAAGGGATCAATCAGAAAAAAAGTTCAAAACAAAATGAAAAAAAGCCTAAGATTCATCTGGGATACCATCAAAAGGAATAACCTATGTGTAAACAGAATTCCAGAACAGGAAAAGAAAAATAAAACCACAGACAAAATTGTCAAAGATTTGTTGGAAGAGAACTTCCTGATATGCAGATGAGAATATATCCATTCAGGAAATTCAATGAACCCCAAACAGGATAGACCCCAAAAGAAAATCACCAAGACATATCATCACCAAACTCACCAAAACCAAAGGCAAAGAATTCTGAAAGCAGCACGGGAAAAACAAAAAGTTATCTACAAGGGGCAACCAATAAGACTAAGCTCGGATTTCTTGGCAGAAACCACTCAGGCAAGAAGACAATGGGATGGCATATATAAAACCCTGAAAGAGAAAAATTCCCAACCAAGAATTATATACCCAGCAAAATTGTCCCTCAAATATGATGGTGAAATTAGGACATTTCTGGATAAGCAGAAATGAAGGAAATTTTTTAAAACCAGACCAGCCTTACAAGAGATGCTAAAGGGAGTCCTTAGCACAGAGAACCAACAACTGCAAACAACAACTGACCATTAAAACACATGATGACATAACCCAGAAACCAACCCAGTTTAGATGTATCCAAAGTATAATAAGCTTACAAGATGGTAAACAGGAAACCAGAGTCATCAATTGGCAAACAAGGACAACTACAAACCAAAAAGAGGGACAAAATTGTGTAGTTACAGAACTTCTAAATGGTAGGGAAGTCAGGAGAGTTGCGAGATAGAATAGACTATTCTAAACTCAGGGAGAAAATTATAAATCACAGGGTAACCTCCAAGAAAAATGATAACCCCTCATATCACAATAAAAAAGAGGAAAAGCACAAATATTTAGCAAATACTAAAACAACAGCAATGAAGGAAATGATAACATGATTCATGAACGAAATGAGCTCAGCACAGAAAATTATGTGGAACAAAGAAACCAGAAACACCACCAAAAAAAAAAAAAAAAAAAAAATGGCAGCAACAAATTCATACTTATCAATCATTAAATTGAATTAACAGATTAAATGTACAACTCAAAAGAGACAAAAGAGTTGCAGACTAGATAAGAAAACATAACCCATCAATATACTGTCTACAAGAGACACACCTTAGAGAGAAAGACAAAAAAACAG
>NW_006921820.1:282176-282867 GCF_000298275.1 Orycteropus afer afer | reverse complement strand
GACTAAAAATCAAAGGTTGGAAAAAGGTATATCAAGCAAATGGCAACCAAAAAAGAGCAGGAGTGGCGATATTAATTTCTGATAAAATTGACTTTAAGACAAAAACCACCATAAGAGACAAAGAAGGACATTATATAATGATTAAAGGATCAACCAAATAAGAAGATATGATAATAAATATCAATGCACCCAATGAGATAGCCCCAAAATACAAAAACCAGACTTTAACAGAATTGAGAAGACAAATAGATGACTCCACAGTCATAGTAGGAGTCTTCAGTACACCACTTTTAATAAAAGATAGAACAACTGGAAAGAAACTCCAGGGTAGAGCATATGTTAGGCCATAAAGCAAGCCTTAATCAATTTAAAGACATTGAAATACTTCAAAGCATCTTCTCAGATCACAATGCTATAAAATTAGAAATCAACTATAGGAAGATTAACGGAAAAGGAATAGAAACTTAACAACATCCTCCTTAAGAATGACTGGGTAAAAGAAGATATAAAAACTGAAATTAAAAAATTCCTTGAATCAAATGAGAATGAAAACACACCACACCAAAATCTCTGGGACACAGCAAAAGCAGTGATCAGAGGCCAGTGTATAGCAATAAACACACACATCAAAAAAGAAGAAAGAACTAAAATCAACACCTTAAATCAACATCTTCAACAATTAGAAAAAGAA
>NW_006921820.1:277599-280725 GCF_000298275.1 Orycteropus afer afer | reverse complement strand
AAACCCACCAGCCATTCCTTGGAAGGAAGATTGGGCAATCTACTTCCATAGAGATACTGCCTTGGAAACCCAAGGAGGGGTCACCATGAATCAGAGACGACTCAATGGCACATAACAACACAACATACGTAGAAAACGCAAGAGACTCAGCAAAAAAAAAACTACTGGAACTAAAATGCTGAAAGAAAAAAAAAAAGTTAACCTAAAAGTCTTCATTCAGCAAAAACAGTCTTCGAGAATGAATAAAAATCCTGAAAGTACCACTGTTTTAGTTACCTAGTGCCACTCTGACAGGAATATACCAAAAATGGGATGGCTTGAAGAAACAGGAGTTTATTCTCTTACAGTTTGGAAGCTTTAAGTCCCAGTTCTAAGTGCCAGACTCTAGGGACTGGATGAAAATCCCTCAACCTTGGGCATCAGCTCTGCCTCCTGATCCTGGCCCACTGAAGCTAGAGGCTTTTCTTTGCTCAGACAGCTGCTGGCTGCTGAGGCTGACAAGCACAAGTTTGACAAGTAAAAAGACACAGTCTCAATGTTACCAAACCACATGGCAGGCCATTAATTCAAGCCCATTGAAAGTCCCAAGGTCGGCAGAGCATGGCAGGCTGCTGAAAAATGACACAGCTACATGCAGGGTTCAAGGGTGCCATAAGCTGGAGAACATTCCCAAAGCTGCTGCTTATATATGGGAAGCAGACCACATCCCTAAAGCAGCTACTCAGCTGCTTGTGGTAGGTCCCACCAAGGAGTTGATTGCCAGTCTCATCATGGGGAATCACTATTACCAGCTGCCCAGCCACTCAGCCAGGCTCAGGCAAGTTGACACAGAACCTTACCTACCACAACCACAGACTGTCAGAAGAACTAACAGATCTGTTCTGGAGGAAGGGCAGCCGGAATGCTCCTTGAAAGTGAGAATGGCCAGAATTCGTCTCACCTACTTAGGTCATGTTGTCAGAAGGGATCATTCCCTGGAGAACGATATCATACTTGGTAAACTGGAGGGTGAATCAAAAAGGGGAAGGCCTTCAATGAGATGGATTGACACAGTGGCTGCAATGATGGGCTCAGGTATAGCAAGGATTATGAGGCTGGCACAGGACTCGGCAGTGTTTCGTTCTGTTGTACATAGGGTTGCTATGAGTCGGGACTGACTTGACGGCACCTAACAACAACAACAAGAGAATTTATCAGCAACAGACCTGCATTACAAGAAATGCTCAAGGAAGTTCTTAAGGCCGAAGGAAAATGATGCCCATTGGAAATTTCTATCTTCAGGAAAGAATGAAAATGGAAATGTATATATATGGAGCTCTGGTGGCAAAGTGGGTAAGGCACTACAAAGTCAGCAGTTCAAACCCATCAGCTGATCTCCTGTAGGAAGATGAGGCAATCTTCTGTAAAGATTTAACAGCCTTAGGGGACTTCCAGTAAGATGGAGAAATAGGCAGACAAGCAACACAGACCCTCTTCAATAAAGAAAAGAAAAACCAATTGACAGAGATATGGAAGATAATCCTGGAACCCTGAGCTTTGAAAGGAACTATACAGAAGTGGATTAGACACCAACTAGTGGGAAAACCTGAATGAAAACAGTGAGTAGAGATGGTTGGAGCTGCGGACTGTCAGCTACTCAGATGGGACCAACAGCCTGAATAGTTTCAAGTGGTGTTGGGACCTGAGAATTGACCTAAAAGAGATCATCCCTGGTCACCAAGGGCTGCAGGGACAACTGCACTGGTGGTCTATGACTAGGAAGGGAAACAGCAAGTGGGAGACAACCTGAGCTGGTGACTTTCTGCTGCCCAGCGAGCACAGACATTTTGATTGTTTACACATGGCAGCCATTTTGGATATTTAAAGTGACCAAGGGTACAGCAATTTTGAATGTTTATAAGAGGCAGCCATTTTGAATGTTTACAAGCAGTGGCTGTTTTGGATATTTAAAGCGACCAAGGGCACAGCCATTTTGAATCCCCATTTTGGATATTCAAAGTGACCAAGGGTGCAGCCATTTTGAATCTTTACAAGTGGCAACCATTTTGGATTTTAAAGGGATAGCATTCTCATTCGGATTCCAGGGACCTAGGAATAGGCTCTGTTTAGAAGATCGGCAAGGACATATGAGAGGCTGATAACAGGAAAGGAGACAGGTGGTGAGTGTATAAGTACAGCCCACTAGCAGATAGAGGAGCACAGCACAGTACCCTGCTTGAGTAGATAACATACAAAGAAAACAAAAATTGTGGGCAAGTCACTTCAACATACAATCACCAATTAAATATAAACACAAAAACATCACAATGCCTCAGAGACAAGAGAGCATCACAGTCCACACAAAAAAAGCAAGATAAAGCAGGAGAAACCAGGGCCAGGATACAGACCCAAAACACATCCCTGAGGAAGATGCATCATTGGAACTCCCTGATAAGGAATTAAAAAGAATTATATTTAGGTATCGTCAATGAATTGAGAGACAGATAGGGAAAACACAAAGAAAACCCTATAACAATTTTGAAAGGCAATACAAGAACAAAATGAAAAATTAGAAATGATACAAAATCTACACACAGAAATCCAGATTAATACTAAATTTTCAGAAATAGATAAGACATTGAATGAGCAAAGGAGCAGAATTGAATCAATGAAAGACAGAATTAGGGAGATTGAAGGAAAATACCTGAACACTTCTTTGGAAAGGGATTGTGATAGTTGGAGCTGTGTGTCAATTTGGCTGGACCCTGTTCTGTGTGGTTGTTCCCATGATGGGATTGGATGACTGTGTTCTGAGTGGCCAGTCTGCCCAAGGGGAGTTTCCCTAGGGGTGTGGCCTGCTTCCAGGATATCCAGGGACATCCTGGGAAGAGAGACATTCTTTGAGAGATTGGAACCCTGGTGTGCTGACTACAACCTTCCGTGAGTGAGCAGCCCACCGCTCGGCCTGGAGATGTTGGATTCATCTTTCGTTGGAGTCAACAACCATTGTACTGCCTGCCAGCCTTGAATTTCTCGGCCCCCTGTGCTTGCAGAAGCTAAGGCTGCTGCCAGCCCGACGTTTCCTCCAGGGACTTTGGACTTGCCAGCTTCTATACGTTTGTGAGCCATTTTCCTAAGATAAATTTC
>NW_006921820.1:267522-277346 GCF_000298275.1 Orycteropus afer afer | reverse complement strand
GAAGTCCAACGAACCCCAAACAGGATAGACCCCAAAAGAAAATCACCCAGACATATCATCATCAAACTTATCAAAACCAAAGACAAAGAAAGAATCATGAGAGCAGCACGGGTAAAACAAAAAGTTACCTACAAGGGGCAACTGATAAGACTAAGCTCAGATTTCTCGAGAGAGACCATGCAGGTGAGAAGACAATGGAATGGTATGGTATACATAACACTGAAGGAGAAAAATTTCCAACCCAGAATTATGAAAATTGTCCCTCAAATATGATGGTGAAATTAGGACATTTCCAGATAAGCAGAAATTAAGGGAATTTGTTAAAACCAGACCAGCCTTACAAGAGATGCTAAAGGGAGTCCTTTGCACAGAGAACCAGCAACAGCCAACAACATCTGACCATTAACACACATGATGACAAAACCCAGAAACCAACCCAGCTATGGAAGTATCCAAAGTAAAGAAGCCTACGAGATTGTAAACAGGGAACCAGAGACATCAATTGACAAATGAGGGCAACTACAAACCAAAAAGAGGGAAAAAACTGTGTCGTTACAGAACTTCTAGATGGTAAGAAAGTCAAGACGACTACAAGATAGAATGGACTGTTCTAAACTCGCAAAGAAAACTATAAATCACGGGGTAACCTCAAAGAAAAATGATAAACATTCACATCAAAAAAGAGGACCAGCATAAATATTCAGCAAATACTAAAACAATAGCAATGAAGGAAGTGATAACACAATTCATAAGCAAAAGGAGCTCAGCACAGAAAATTACATGGAACAAAGAAATCAACACCACGAAAAAGCACATAACAAAAATGACAGCAACAAATTCATATTTCCGATAAGTACATATCTGGCAAAGGACTTATCTCTAAGATTTATAGTGGAAGAGTGGATGACCAAACTGTGGTACATACACGTAATGGAATGCTATGCAGAACTAAAGAATAATGTAGTTGGCCAAACATCACATAATGTGGATAAACTTGGAAGACATTATGTTGAGTGAAATACGTCAATCACAGAAGGACAAATATAGTATTAGTTCATTGTTGTGGAGGGTCAAGGAAAGGTTTATATATGGAGGGAAACTCTTTGTTTGCCAGGGTTGGGAGGGGAAGGGAGGGAACACTGCAAAAAAAAAAAAAATGCATTGACCCACATCACTTTAGTTTTGTGTATTTCACTGTACATAAATTTTATTTCAATAAAATGCATTTTAAAAAATGGAGAAAAAGAGGATTTATAACCTTGGAAACCCAGTGGAGGTTGCTATGAATCAGAATCAACTCGATGGTAGTGGGTTTTTTTTTTTAATGTATTTATATATATAATGATTTAAAGCAGAAATTTTAACTTTATTAGGGTTACAGGAGCTCTGGTGGTACAGTGGTTAAGGCATTCATCTGCTGACCAAAAAAAGGTTGACAGTTAAAGGCACCAGCTGCTCTGCAAGACAAAGATTAGGCACTCTTCTTCAGTAAAGATGTACAGCCTTGGAAACCATATGAGGCACTTCTACTCTGTCCTATAGGGTCACTATGAATCAGAATCAACTCGATGGAAGTGAATTTGGGTTTGGTGTTAGGGTTATAACATACGTAGGTGTACTGCATATGATAACTCTAGCATAAAGGATGGAGGAGACATAAAATGAACCTATGAGGTTCTTTCTACATTTTACATAAAGCATACAGGGTCAATTTTAAGTAGACTGAAAAGTTAAGACTGTATATTTTAATCTATGGATCAATCACTAACAAAATAGCATAAAATTCAATGGGAAAATTAAAGTGATATTCTAAAATATATCCAAATGGAAGTCTGAAAAGCTTTACTGCATCCACATCATTAAGTTCCGCTCTATTTTGAGGAGGCACCTCTTCTCCAGTCATATTTTGAGTGCCTTCCAACCTGAGGGCTCATCAGCTGGCACTATATCAGACATTTCATGGCTATTCGTAAAGTTCTCTAGTAATGGAAAAAAGAAGGAAGAAAAGAAGCAACAAGGGAACAAAACACAGAGGGGACAGACAGAAACCAAACAATAAAACAAAAGTCCTAACCCCAATGTATCAATAATTATATTAAATGTAATGTACAAAATAATTTAGTTAAAAAGCAGAGATTATTAGAACGGACCAAAGAAAAGTCCCAACTTTCCTTAGCTACATGAAATGCATTGTAAATATAGACACAAAAGCTAAATAAATTCAGGGTGAAAGTAAATGGATGAAAAAGATACATCATGTGAATACTACATATAAGAAGGCTGGTGCACCTATATTAATATCAGATGAAGTGCATTTGAAGATATTTTAGTAGACATAGAGATATTGCATAATGATAAAAGAGCAAATTATTAGGGAGATACAACAGTCATTAATGTGTATGCCTAGTAACAGCTTTAAAATACATGGAGCAAAAATTAGTAGAAATAAAGGGAGAAATAAAGTTCCTTCTCATAGATGGATATTTTAACATCTCTCCTTCAAAAACTGATAGAATATTGAGCCAACTGGAAAACTGTATGAGTAGCCCTGAAATGTCTGATATAGTGCTGGATGATGAGCCCCTCAGGTTGGAAGGCACTCAACATAAAACTGGAGAAGAGCTGCCTCCTCAAAATAGAGTGGATCTTAATGATGTGGATGGAATAAAGCTTTCAGGACCTCCATTTGCTGATGAAGCATGACTCAAAATGGGAAGAAACCGCTGCAGACATCTATTAATAATCAGAACATGGAATGTATGAAGTATAAATATAGGAAAACCGAAGTTGTGAAAAATGAAACGGAACGCATAAAGATAAATGTCTGTGGTAGTTAAGGTTGTAGGTCAACTTGTCTGGGCCTGGTTGAGTGGCTGGGCAGCTGGTGGTAGTTATTCCCCATAATGAGAATGGCAGTCAACTCCATGGTGGGACCTACCACAAGCAGCTGAGTAGCTGCTTTAGGGATGTGGTCTGCTTCTCGTATATAAGAAGCAGTTTTGAGAATGGTCTCTAGCTTATGGCACACTTGAACCCTGCATGTAGCCATGTCATTATTCAGCAGCCTGCAATGCTCTGCTGATCTTGGGACTTTCAATGGACTTGAATTAATGGCCTGCCATGTGGTTTAGTAATATTGGTACTGTGCCATTTTATTTGTTGACCTTGGGCTTGTTAGCCTCAGCAGCCAGTAGCTGCCTGAGTAAAGAGATGCCTCTAGCTTCAGTGGGCCAGGAGCAAGAGGCAGAGCTGAAGCCCAAGGTCAAGTGGTTTTCACATAGCCCCTAGAGCCTGGCACCTGGAACTCAGATTTCTAGCCTCCAAAAATTGTTAAGAATAAACTCCTATTTGTGCCTAAGGCATTTCACTGCTAACCAGAAGGCTGGCGGTTCAAACCCACCAGCCACTCTTCGGAAGAAAGATTAGGCAATCTACTTCCATAGTGATGCTGCCTCGGAAACCCAAGGAGGGGTCACTATGAGTCGGATCTGACTTGATGGCAGTGAGTTTGGTTTTTTTTTTTTTGGTTTTGTTAAAGCCATCCCATTTGTGGTATCTTCTGTTAGAGCAGCATTTTGTTGTCATTGTTAGGTGCCATTGAGTCATTTCTGACTCATAGCAATCATATGCACAGCAAAACAAAACACCACCCAGTCCTGTGCCAGCTCCACAATCCTTGCTATACTTGAGCCCATCACCGCTCCCACTGTGCCAATCTATCTCATTGTGGGCCTTCCCCTCTTTTGTTGACCCTCCACCTTGCCACACATGACATCCTTCTCCAGGGAATGGTCCCTTCTGATAATGGGACCAAAGTAGGTGAGACAAAGTCTGGCCATTCTTGCTTCCAAGGAGCATTCTGGCTGCTCTTCCTCCAGTACAGAATTGTTAGCTCTTTTAGCAGTCCATTGTACTTTCAGCATTCTTCACCAGCACCACAACTCAAAAGCATCGATTCTTCTTCAGTCTTCCTTATTCATTGTCCAGCTCTCACATGCATATGAAGTGATTGAAAATACCATGGCTTGTATCAGGTGCACCTTAGTCTTCAAGGAGACATCTTTGCTCTTCAGCACTTGAAAGAGGTCCTTTGCAGCCGATTTGCCCATTGCTATACATTGTCTCATGTCCTGACTGCTGCTTCCATTGGCGTTGATTGTAGAATCAAGCAATGTGAAGTCTTTGACCACTTAAATCTTTTCTCCATTTATCATGATGCTGCTTATAGGTCCAGTTGTGAGGATTTTTGTTTTCTTTATATTGAGATTTAATCCATACTGAAGAGTGTAGTCTTCAGTCTTCATCAGTAAGTGCTTCAAGTCATCCTCACTTTTCAGCAAGTAAAGTTGTGTCATCAGCGTTAATGATTCTTCCTCCGATCTTGATGCCATGTTCTTCTTCATATAATCCAGCTTCTCGGATTATTTGCTCAGCATATAGATTGAATAAGTATGGTGAAAAGATATAACCCTGACACACTCCCTTCTTGATTTTGAATCATGCAGTGTCCCCTTGTTCTGTTTGAACAACAGCCTCCTGGTCTACATACAGATTCCTCATGAGTACAATTAAGTGTTCTGGAATTCCCAGTTTTCTCAGTGTTATCCAAAATTTGTTATGATACACACAGTCCAATGCTTTTGCATAGTCAGTAAAACACAAGTAAACATCTTTCTGGTATTCTTTGCTTTGAGCCAAGATCCATCTGACATCATCAGTGATATCCCTTGTTCCATGTCCTCTTCTGAATCTAGCTTGCATTTCTGGAAGTTCCCTGTCAGTATACTGCTGCAACCGTTTTTGAATTATCAAGATTACTTGTATGTGATATTAATGATATTGTTGATAATTTCCACATTCTGTGGGATCACCTTTCTTTGGAATGGGTGCAAATATGGACCTCTTCCAGTCAGTTGGCTGGGTAGCTCTCTTCCAAATCTCTTGGCATCGTCAAGTGAGTGCCTTCAATGGGGCATCCATTTGTTGAAACATTTCAGTGGGTATTCCATCAGTTCCTGGAGCCTTGTTCTTTGCTAATTCCTTCAGTGCAGCTTGACTTCTTCCTTCAATACCATTGGTTCTTGAACATATGCCACCTCCTGAAGTGGATGAACATCAACCAGTTCTTTTTGGTACAGTGACTCTGTGTATTCCTTCCATCTTCTTTTGATGCATCCTGCATCATTCAGTATTTTGCCCATAGAATCTTTCAGTATTGCAACTTGAGGCTTAATTTTTTTCCTCAGTTCTTTCAGCTTGAGAAATGCTGAGCATGTTCTTCCCTTTTGGTTTTCTAACTCCAGGTCTTTGCACATTCATTATAGTAATTGGCTTTGTCTTCTCGAGCTGCTCTTTGAAATCTTCTGTTCAGCTCTTTTATCTTGTCATTTCTTCCATTTGCTTTAGCTACTCTCTGCTCAAGGGCAAGTTTCAGAGTCTCTTCTGACATCCATTTTGGGCTGTTCTTCCTTTCTTGTCTTTTTAATGACCTCTGGCTTTCTTCATGGATGATGTCCTCAATGTCATCCCACAGTTCCTCTTGTTTTCAGCCATTGGTGTTCATTGCATCAAATCTTTTCTTTAGATGGTCTCTAAATTCAGGAAAGATGTATTCAAAGTCATATTTTGGCTCTCATGGACTTGTTTTAATCATCTTCAATTCAAGTTGAACTTGCATATGAGTAGTTGATGGTCTGTTCCACAGTCAGCTCCTGACCTTGTTTTGGCTGAAGATACTGAGCTTTCCCATCGCCTCTTTCCACAAATATAGTCAGTATGATTCCTGTTTACTCCATCTGGCAAAGTCCATGTGTATAGCTGCCATTTGTGTTGTTGATAAAAGGTATTTGCAGTTGAGTCACTGATCTTGCAAAATTCTATCATGCGATCTCCAGCATTATTTCTGTCACCTAGGCCAAATTTTCCAAGTACTGGTGATTCTTCTTTGTTTCCGACTTTTGCATTTCAGTCACCAGTGATAATTAAAAACATCTTGATTGCATGTTCAGTCAATTTCAGACTGCAGGAGTTGATAAAAATCTTCGGTTTCCTCATCTTTGGCTTTGGTGGTTGGTGAGTAAATTTGGTTAATAGTAGTACTAGTCTTTCTTGTAAGCATATGGATATTATCCTATCATTGATGGCATTGTACTTCAGTACAGATCTTGAAACATCCTTTGCGATGATGGATGCCATGCCATTCCTCTTCAAATTGTCATTCCCAGCATAGTAGATCATATGGTTGTCTGATTCAGAATGGGCAAGACTGGTCCATTTCAGCTCAGTAATGCCTAGGATACCGATCTTTATGTGTTTCATTTCATTTTTGACAACTTCCAATTTTCCTAGATTCATACCTCACACATTCCATGTTCTGATTATTAATGGATGTTAACAATTGTTTCTCCTCAGTTTGAGTCATGCCACTTCAGCAAATGGAGTTCTTGAAAACTTTACTTTATCCATATCATTAAGATTGGTTCTACTCTGATGAGGCAGCTGTTTCCCAATAGTATTTTGAGTGCCTTCCAACCTAAAGGGCTCATCTTTCTGCACTGTATCAGACAGTATTTCCAGGCCATTCATAAAGTTTCCCAGTAATGTATCAGACAGTGTTTCTCTGCTATTCATAAAGTTTTCCCTGGCCAATTCTTTGAGAGGTGGATGGCCTCTTCCTTCTTCCTAGTCTGTCTCAATCTGTAAGCTGTGTTGATTGACACTAGGTAATGAAAACAATATCCTAGGTATTAGTGAGCTGAAAGGGACTGGTTTTGGCAATTTCAAATCAGACAATTATATAATCTGCTATGCTGGGAATAACAAACTGAAGAGAAATGTCATCGCACTCATTGTCACAAAAATGTTTCAAGATCTGTCCTGAAGTACAGTGCTGTCAGAAATAGGATAATATCCATACACATAGAAGGAAGGCCAGTTAATCTACTATTACTCAAATTTACATACCAACCACTAAACCCAAAGATGTGGAAATTGAAAGTTTTTACCAACTTCTGCAGTCTGAAATTGACTAAAAATTCAGTAAAAATTTATTGATGATTATTGGTGATTGGAATGCAAAAGTTGGAAAGAAAGGTGAATCACAGGCAGTTGGAAAATATGGCCTTGGTAATAGAACCGATGTCGGAGATCACATGATAGAATTTTCCATGACCAACGACTTATTCATTGCAAATATCCTTTTTCAACAATGTGAATGGTGGCTATACACATGGACATCACCTGATGGAATAGACAGGAATCAGATTGACTACATCTTTGGATAGAGGTGATGGAGAAACTCAGTATCTTCTGCTAAAACAAGGCTAGGAGCTGACTGTGAAACAGACCATCAGTTGTTCATATGCAAGTTCAAGTTGAAGCTGAAGACAATTAAAACAAGTCCATGAGAGCAAAAATATGATCTCAATTATATCCCACTTGAATTTAGAAACCATCTGAAGAATAGATTTGACACATTGAATACCAGCGACTAAAAACCAGACGAATTGTGGGATGACGTGGAGAACATCATACATGAAGAAAGCAAAGATCATTAGAAAGACAGGAAAGAAGAAAAGACCAAAATGGATGTCAAAAGTGACTCTGACCTGCTCTTGAATGGAGAGTAGCTAAAGCAAATGGAAGAAATGACAAGATCAACGAGCTGAACAGAAGATATCGAACAGGAGCTTGAGAAGACAAAGTGTATTATAATGAAACAGGCAAGGATCTGGAGTTAGAAAGCCAAAAGCAAGAACACACTCAGCATTTCTCAAGCTGAAAGAATTGAAGAAAAAATTCAAGGCTCAAGTTGCAATATTGAAAGATTCTATGGGCAAAATAGTGAATGATGCAGGAAGCATCAAAAAAAAGATGGAAGATATCCTAAAGAAGTGAGAGCTAGGACAAGGACAGATATATGCACACCCATGTTCATCGCACCACTATTTACGGTAGCAAAAAGATGAAAACAACCTAGATGCCCATCAACAGAAGAATGGATAACCAAACTATGATACATACACACAATGGAATACTATGCAATACTGAAAAAATAATGTAGAATCTAAAAAACACTGCATAACATAGATGAACTTGGAGGACATTATGCTGAGTGAAATAAGTCAATCACAGAAGGACAAATATAGTATTAGTTCATTATTGTAAAAAGTCAAGGAAAGGTTTATATATGGAAGGAAACTTTCTTTGTTGGGTTCCAGCGGTAGGAGGGGAGGGAGGGAACACTGAAAAAAGAAAAAAGAAAAAAAAATATATATATATATATATATATGCAATGACCCATGTCACTTTAGTTTTGTGTATTTCACTGTACATAAATTACATTTCATGAAATGCATTTAAAAAAATAAAATTAAAACAAAAAAGAACCAATGGTACTAAAGGAAGAACTCAAAACTGCACTGAAAGAATTAGTAAAAAACAAGGCCCCAGGAATTGACAGAATACTCATCTGTTTGAACAAACAGATGACACACTGGAGATACTTACTCATCTATGCAAAAAAAATTGGAAGAGAGCTACCTAGCCAACTGACTGGAAGAGATCCATATTTATACCCATTCCAAAGAAAGGAGATCCAACAGAATGTGGAAATTATCAAACATTATCATTAATATCACATACAAGTAAAATCTTGCTGAAGATAATGCAGACACCGTTGCAGCAGTATATTGACAGGGAACTTCCAGAAATGCAAGTGGGATTCAGAAGAGGACGTGTGGGACAAGGGATATCATTGCTGATAGCAGATGGATTTTGGCTGAAAGCAGAGAATACCAGAAAGATGTTTACTTGTGTTTTATTGACTATGCAAAGGTATTTGACTGTGTGGATCATAACAAATTATGGATAACATTGAGAAGATTGGGAATTCCAGAACACTTAATTGTGCTTCTCAAAGAATTGGCCAGGGAAAACCTTATGAATAGCAAAGAAACACTGTTTGGTACATTACCACGCACCTTTAGGAATAGTCCGTTTAGGCTAAAAGGCTCTCAAAATAGGACTGGGAAAGAGCTGCAACATCTGAGTAAACCCAGATCATGAGGAACCTGTTCAGAGACCAGGAAGCTGTCATTCAAACAGAACAAGAGGATATACTGCATGGTTTAAAATCAGGAAGGGTGTGCATTAGGGTTGTATCCTTTCACCATACTTATTCAATCTGTCTGCTGAGCAAATAATCCGAGAAGCTGGACTATATGAAGAACGTGACATCAGGATTGGAGGAATACTCATTAACAACCTGTGATATGCACACAACACAGTCTTGCTTACTGAAAGTGAAGATGACTTAAAGTACTAACTGATGAAGATTAAAGACTACAGTCTGCAGTACGGATTACACATCAACATAAAGAAAACAAAAATGCTCACAACTGGACCTATAAGCAACATCACGATAAATGGAGAAAAGATTGAAGTTGTCAAAGATTTCATATTACTTGGTTCCACGATCAACACCAATGGAAGCAGCAGTCAAGAAATCAGAAAACATAGTGCACTGGTCAAATCTGCTGCAAAAGACTTCTTTAAAGTGCTGAAAAACAAAGATGTCTCTTTGAAGAATAAGGTATGCCTGCAAAAATATAAATAAATAAATAAAATTAAAAAAAAAAAAAAAGAGTCAGGTGTGCCTAACCCAAACCATGGTATTTTCAGTAGCCCCAGGGATACAGGTGAGGAGAGACAACTCAGGGATGCCCAAAGCAGCAGGCCAGAAGAGCAAGAGAAAGGGGATTAAAAGCCAGGAAGCCAGACAGAGGAACAGTCAGCCACAGGGACCCAGGTGGGGGTGATACGAG
>NW_006921820.1:241497-264392 GCF_000298275.1 Orycteropus afer afer | reverse complement strand
GGAGGGTCGATGAAAGAGGGGGAGGCCTTCAACGAGATGGATTGACACAGTGGCTGCGATGATGGGCTCAAGTATAGCAGGGATTGTGGGGCTGGCACGGGATCAGGCAGTGTTTCGTTCTGCTGTGCATGGGGTCGCTATGAGTCGGAAATGACTCTATGGCACTTAACAACAACAACAACAACATGTGGATGTGAAAGCCAGACAATGAGTAAGGAAGACTGAAGAAGAGATGCTTTTGAGTTGTGGTGTTGGTGAAGAATACTGAAAGTTCCATGGAATGCGAGAAGAACAAACAAATCTCTCCTGGAAGAAGTGCAGCCGGTATGCTCCTTGGAAGCAAGAATGGCCAGACTTTGTCTCTCCTACTTTGGTCATGTTGTCAGAAGGGACTATTTCCTGGAGAAGGATATCATGCTTGGTAAAGTAGAAGGTCAACTGAAAAGGGGGAGACCCTTAATGAGATGGACTGAGACAGTGGCTGCAACAATGGTCTCAGGTACAGCAAGGATTGTGAGGCTGGCGCAGCACCGAACAGTGTTTCATTCTGTTGAACATAGGGTCGCTATATAGATCACTACACCCAATGCTGCAGAATACTCATATTCTTTTCTAGTGTACATTGTATGTTTGGCAAGATAGATTGTATGCTGGGCTGTAAAATAATAGATTTAAAGAGATTTAAATCATGCGAAGTATATTCTCTGATAACAGTGTAATGAATTTAGAAATTAGTAATATAGCTACAAAATCTGGAGCTCTGGTAGTGTAGTGCCTAAGACAGTTGACTGCTAACCAGAAGGCTGGCGGTTCAAACCCACTAGCCACTCCTCAGAAGGAAGATGGGGCAATCTACTTCCATAATGATACTGCCTCAGAAACCCAAGGAGGGGTTGCTATGAGTCAGGTGCAACTCAGTGGCACATAACAACAACAACAACAACAGCTACAAAATCATAAGGGAAAGTAGAAAATGTTTTGAAGTAAATATTAATAGATATATTTTTTGGAAAAAAAAAGTGCTTAAAGGGAAGTATAAAGCTTTAAATAGAAGTATAATAAAATCAGTTTCTCCGAATACAATGCAATTAAGGTGGAAGTCAATAACAAAAGAATAAAAATCCTTATACATTTAGAGATATAGAGACATTAAATAAACTCAGGAGGTACAAAATAAAACATACATTTAAAAAAATAGAACAATAATCTATATATCAACATTTTGGAGATGTAGCTAAAGCAAACCCATAAGAAAAGTGTGTGCCCTTAAATACTTTTATTAGAAAAGAATAAAGTTCAGCATTAATTTAAGAATTTTAGATAAGATTCTTAGAACTCCTTAGACAAATTGTGGGAGAACAGAAGGGGGCAATATTTGCACAGGGAGATAGCTCAGAGGGCAGGAGTGCATAGGAAAGGACACAGGGAAGAGGAACTACAGGGGGGAGAAATAGGAAGAGACCTGTTACATTATGAGAATTGGAATCAGTGTCATAAAATAAAATGTGTATGAACTGCTATATGGAAGATGAATTTGCTCTGTAAACTTTCACCCAAATCACAATTAAAAAAAAAAAAAAAGAATCTTAGATAAAAAATTGTTGATGTGGTCCTGTGGTTAAACCTTAACTGAAAGATCAGCAGTTTGAATCCACTAGTTGCTTTGTGGGAGAAAAACAAGGCAGTCTGCATCCATAAAGATTACAGCCTTGGAAACCATATGGTGTAGTTCTACTCTATCTTCTAGGGTCTCTATGAGTCAGAATGAACTCAGTGGCAATGGGTTTGGTTTGCTTTCTTTAAGTGAAAGAGTAACTTTGTAGTGGGAAAACCTGGCACATACTACCTTATCAAGTGTTCCAAGTGAACATCATCACTAATGCAACAAATCAAAATTCTTGGCCATCCCGATAGAGTACAGTGAGAGGAATACAACATTACTTCTGTGATATTTCTACAAAAGATAGATAATCTGAATTAAAGCCTGAGGAAACATCAGACCTACTCAAATTGTAGAACATAACCTATAATCTTCAAAAGTCTCAAGACTATGAAAGTTCAAGGAGTCACTGAGGAATTTTCAAGACTGAAGGAAACTA
This sequence comes from Orycteropus afer afer, assembly GCF_000298275.1. Classification (NCBI taxonomy): domain Eukaryota; kingdom Metazoa; phylum Chordata; class Mammalia; order Tubulidentata; family Orycteropodidae; genus Orycteropus; species Orycteropus afer. The sequence goes on along the minus strand of NW_006921820.1, from coordinate 262,293 downwards.
AAGACACATGACAACCAGACACAACATGCTTCTTAACTAAATCTTTTCACTATAAAAGACGTTATTGGGAACATTGGCATTCTCTAATGGGCCTGAGGATTAGTCAGTAGTAAAGAATCTGTTAATTTCTTGATTTTGATGGATGCATCTTGGTTATGCTGGAAATGCACACATAAGTAGTCGTTGGTAGTGGTGTATTATGTAAGCAACTTACTCTCACAAGGTTCAGAAAGAAAGTTTTTTGAACTAGTAACTTTTCTAAAATTTGAGATTATACACATACATACAAATACAGATATTTTAAAGAAGTATAAAACTAAAAGTTCCAGAAATCTGGAATGAGTTGACAAGAGTTATTGGATTTCCATCAGCAACATGCATTGACCTCAGTAGCTGTAACACTCAGAATAATTTAAATGTCAGGGCTTATTTCGTAGGGCTTAAATATAGTCTTAAACTTAAAAAGGTTTCTTTATTGAGGAAATTGTTGTTCTTTTGAAAAGAAAGTGAAAGCTTTCATTGTAAACAATATATCTCTAGCTATATAATTGAAAGCATTTAAAATCCTTGCAAAACGAGATTTTAAAACACTTCTTTAACTCATTTTATAAAAAATTCTCAAAGGGGATGACAGCTATTCAGTGTACAACGTGTGACAATTTGTAGGACAACAGTGTGCTGTCATTTAAAAACTCAGGAAAATGGGCAATCCCAGTCCCCAGGTGGGAAACCTGGAGCATCCTTGGTGTCTTGTGGCAGAGAGTTCACATTCTAGCTTTGAGGAGAAGATTAATTACAAATGAAGGATACAAAACCATCAGCAGCAGTGCAGGAGAACGGCTGTATTCCTTTATGTCTAACAAATATAGATGTACAGGGCTTGGTAGGTGATGTTTGGGAGAAGGAGAAAATACTAGGAATAGAAGTCTGAGATAAAGAACTCACAAAGGTAAGAATAATACACATGTGCATATGTTCACAGACTCAGAAAGCACAGGGATGAGAGAGAGAGAATGGAAGAGTGAAACTAAGATAGGAGTGAGGCCCAGAAGGAGAAAAAGACAAGATGGGTACTGAGGAAAGGAGAAAGAATGTAAAGGAAAAGAGAATGCAAGTGGGTCAGGTGGGGAGGGGGCTAGAAATTGGAAAGGTGAATACAGAGAAACTTTGTTCAAGGCCTTTCCCAGGACCCTGTAATAATTCAGTTTCTCTGACTACCCTCCTGAAGCGTATATCCCAACATATCATACTTGTATTTGAATATAGCAGGGCATCAAGCAGGAGGCCTTCTGGCTTTTCCAGTAAATGAAAGAAAACAGTAATTAATACCAGACATTAAAATGGTCATACACACAGGTAAGTTCTGTCTTGATGCCCTTCCCCACTCTTCGTGGGGTTTTATGAGATGTGGGAAATGGACTGAAAGCATTCTTTATGGTTGGCCTCTGCTCTTGCTCAGTTCATTCTCACCTGTGAAAGCAGTCTGTTTAGAGAGGAAAAGGCAGCAATATTAGGTCTCATTAACACCTCTGAGTGCGGCAAATGAAAGTCTTAATGTAGACCACACTTTAGCTCATAGCTGTGTCCTTTGAAAGATAACTTGCTTTCTATTGAATCTTGATAATAAAGTTTAACAAATTCCTGTGTTCTAAAAAGTGTACTTTAAGTTTGGTGGTTTCTTTTTTTTTATTATTTTGTGTGTGTGTGTGATTTGGGTGAAGATTTACGAGCAAATTCACTTTCCATACAGCAGTTTACATATACTTTGTCTCATGACATTGACCACAGTTTACCACAATGCAACAGCTCCCCTCTCACTTCCTCCCCATAGTTACCTCTTCCTCGTGTCCATCCCTACATGGACTCCTGCCCCCTGAGCTGTCTCCCTGTGCATAAGCAGCCCTTCTTTCTCAATTATTGTTCTCTCCAAGGAGTGTATCTACCTCAGGTAAATGTTCAACTCATATGCCTGTCTTCTGTTTGGCTGGAAACCACAGATGTGGGTTCAATTCTAAACCTGAAGGGCAGCTAGGGGCCATAGTCTCAGTGGTTCCACCAGGCTCTATCGGACCAGCAAACCTATCCCCCCCCCTTTTTTTTTTCCAAATGATTTTGAGTTTTGTTCCACATTGTTCTCCCTCTCTATCAAGGATCTCCTACATAGATCCCCTTCCAAGTGGATGACAGTGGTAGCCGGGCACCATCTAGTTCTTCTAGTCTCATAGTTGTATAGGCTGCAGATCGGATGGTGTACCAGTCGCTAGGACTAATTGTTTCCATGAATTTTGGTTTTCTTCATTCTTCTTTACTCTGGACAAGGAGAGACCCATTGTTGCATCTACATGGCAGCCTGCTAGCTTTTAAGATCTCAGTTGCTACTTGCCAAAGTAGGAGGTGGAACAGTGTTTTATATAGTATGTTATTCCAATTGAGCTTGATGTCCCCTGCAACTATGGTCCCAAGCCCGCAGGTTCAACTACTCGGTCCCTCTGGGTAGCTGGCTGTGACCAAGCTGTGACCACAACCTTGCCCCTTGTCAACTCTACTATACACCTGGGAATTCTGATCATTCACATAAACTTATAGGACCATTGTCTGCCAACCCTATATATGTTCTTGGATATGCTCCCCATTTCATAGACATACCTAATCGTTCAGCCTGTCTACCCCTCTATCCAAGTTTGGTGATTTCTTAAATACATACACTTACCCTACTACCCAGCAATCCCATCCTTAAGTATTTATCCAAGAAAAATGAAAACATTTCTCTACAAAAAGACTTGTACAAGGATAATCTTCACAGCCTTGTTTATAAATAATTAAAATCCCTGAACAGCACACATGTCCATCAACATGTGCATTGATAAACATATTGTGGTCTAGCCATACAAAGGAATAATACTTAGCAATAAAAAAGGAATGAACTACTGATATACTCAGCAACATGGATGAATCTTACCATTATTTAGAGTGAAAAAGAGCTAGATTCAAAAGTCTATCTGCTGTATTATTTCACTTATTTGAAAAATTCTAGAAAATGCAAAGTAATCAATCTATAATGACAAAGTACATCAGTGGTTGCTGGAGGCAGGGATGGAGGAGACCACTGACTTCAGAAAGACACAAGGGAACTTTCTGGGGTAATGAAAATGTTCTGTGTCTCAGTTGTAACAGTTGTTACATAAATATGTACATTTCTCAAAGCTTATCAAAGTGCACACTTACAACAGGTACAGTTTATCATTTTATTTTTAAAATGTATTTTGCAAATGTGGCAAAACATTCTCAATTGGTGAATCTAGGTAAAGAGTACTTGGATTCACTGTGTACTATTCTTTGTCTTTTCTGAAGGTGTAACATTTTATAAAAAGTAAAAAGTTTGGGGAAATGTGTTTTTGTTTACATGTAGAAAAGAGTTTGGCTTTTGGCATTGAAAGCTGAGTGGTATATTAAAGTTAAGAAAAAAAATCTTTCCAGAAGGTAGCAATATAAAGACACTGATTGAATTATTGGGGGGGAAAGCAAGCCAAGGGGCCAAGGACTACAACATATGTTTGTATGCTTTTATATCCATTCTTTCAAACTACATTATTGCCTTCCTAACTCTGTGCTGTAATGTAGATAACATTGAGAGAAGGGATATTGATTTTCTTTCCTCATATTTTAAGTGAACATAATTTATTCCATTTATTTGAGTTCCTTCAGGCAAAAATATGTTTTACTAGGCATCCCAAGGAAGGCAGAGATAATCCAATGTGGCACTTGCCCTCAAGAACCTTATAATCTAACACATGGGTCAATAAACTACAACCCACAGGCCAAACAAAAAAGCATGACCTGCAGAGTAAATCATCTCCTGTTTATAAATAAAGTTTTATTGGAACACAGCCATACTCATTCATTTATGTGTGGTTGCTTTCTTGTTCCAAAGAGAAAATTGAATAGTTATGCCAGGGACCATTTGGCCTACAAACCATAAAATATTTATCATCTGACCTTTTACAGAAAAATTTTGCCAACCTCTGGTAGAGTAGATTAGACATGAATGCCAAAGCAGCAGGGAATACCATAAGCAAAATGAATATCAGGTATTCTGAGACCCAGAGGAGGAAGAGATTTCTTCCTAGTAGGAAGACTGTAGAAGGCTTCATTGAGGGAGTAGAATTGGAAGCCAAGCCTGAGTAAGAATTAACCAAAAAACCAAACTCACTGGCGTCAAGTTGATTCAACTCATAACGAACCATCCTTGCGTTTCCAAGGTGGTATCTCTATGGAAGTAGATTGCCTAGCCTTCTTTCCAAGGAGTGACTGATGGGTTTGAACCACCAGCCTTCTAGTTAGCAGTCAGATGCCTTAGACACTACGCCACCACAGCTTCTTGTTATTGTTGTTATGTGCCATCGAGTCGGCCCCAACTCATAGCCACCCCTCCTTGGGTTTCGGAGACAGTATCACTACAGAAGTAGATTGCCCAACCTTCCTTTCAGGGAGTGACTGGTGGATTTGAACCACCAGCCTTCTGGTTAACAGGCAGGTGCCTTAGACACTACACTACCAGAGCTCCTCTACCACCACGGCTTTGGCAGGTGGAAATTTGAGCAAACAGCATAAGTGGCTAGAGTGGGAGACATGGAAGTAAAACTTTCCACATGCTCTTGAACATAGCCAAGTAGAAGGAAAAGAAGTACTGATTCAGCAACTTTAAACTCACTTGTCATAGAATCGCAGAACATCAAGAACATACAGAAACAAAGATTCTCTGATACAACCCTTAGATTACAGTTAAGAAATAGACAAAGAGAGGTTAAATGACACATGCAAGGTCACATACCAAGTGAATAGGGAGCCAAATTGGGCTTTTGCCTTCCTGCTTTCTCTTGACACATTTGAGGCACTTAAACCAACATTTACTGAACTGAGCTGAGAATCTTAGATTTTTTTCAAATCACACATACTCTCCCCTCCTTTTGAGATTTACTGCATGCAATGAGAAATGTCACCACTGGGAATATTTTCCCCAAAGGAATATTGTAGAGGAGGAAGACTGGAAAAAAAAAAAAAAATTCTTTTTAATCTTACATTTCACATACAGTTTAGTTGATATGTGATAGGTCATTTTTGCAAAACAAATAAATGACATACTTTTGAAAACTAATTATTGCTGCCTACAATTATCTTGGTGAATTCTGACTTCTGTATTGGATCAGATTATCTATCCTGAGACTAGTACGTTCATATTTTTCTCTATAACAGCTTAATTCCTAGCTGTGATTTTGGTACAAACTTTGCCAGAAATGGAACTATTACTTGTTAAATGTCAGCGTCATCAAGCTTTATTACCATCTCTAGGCGCCCAGTGTAATTTGTTTTTTTTCTCCCACCATTCCACTCAAAAGGAGCTCTGGTGGGACAGTGGTTAAAGCTTTTGGCTGCTAACCAAAAATCCATGGTTTGTACCCTCCAGCCACTCCACAGGAGAAGACCCCATGGGCAGTTTTACTCTGTCCCATAGAGTCGCTATGAGTCAGAATCAACTTGATGGCAGATGGTGGGGTGGTTGATCGGTATTATACTCAGAGTTTTCTCACCAAGAGTACTAGTGACTTCGTAGTTGAAAGTCTTCCCTCACTTTTTTGTCAACCTTCCCTGCACTTTCTTCACTGTGGGCCATCTTGCAAATGTTCATGTTTCCCCAGTTTCCTGTTTGAGTTTCTCTTTCTTCCCCTTAAGCTTTATAATCTTCATGGATAGTTTTATGTTTATGGCTTCAACTGTAACATTCACTGACGATCCCATGTCAGCATCTCCATACTCAGTGCCTGCCCAAACTGGGCCTATTCTCCCCCTCAAAAGTAGTTTCATATACTCTATTCCCCATCCTAACAAATGACACTGTAGTCTAAGCCAGAAACTTAGGAAATATTTTAAAACCTTCCTTCCTCTAACTCCTCTTCCCCCCCATAACACAAATATACAATTAACCAGATTATTTTCTATCTCTCATCAGCTTTCATTTATAGCAATATAGTAGCCCTCTTCCCTGCCTTTAGTTTTAACCCTTTCAATATAGTCTACACATTTTGACAAGAGTCATTGACACAGAAACTATTCATGTCATCCCCTTGCTTAAAATCCTTCATTGGCTCATCCATCACCTGCAAGAAGGACTCAAACTCAGTGAAACATACCAGATCCTTTGTGATCTGACAGTCTCATTTCCCACTGCTCTGGCTATACCTCCCAATCCACAACTCCCTGAATGTTCACTCATTCTTATGCCCTCTTTCATGCTGTTTCCTCTTGTAGACTCCTTACTGCCACACACTACCACCATCCCACCAGGCTGGTTCTTCTCTTCCTGTGAATTTCACATCACCTACCCCAGGCAGCATTTCTTGTGCCATTGCTCTCACACTGCATGAGTTTACCTCTAGGATTGTAATGATCACATGTAACTCTAATTATGCAAGACTATGTCTTTCATCAAGGAACTCTGGTGGTGCAGTGGTTACAGCATTTGCCTGCTGCTCTAATAATTTCTTTTAGAAGGATCAGCACAAGACTGGTCCCTATGAGGTGGAGGTTAAAGATGTCCCAAGTGGACATCAAGCTCAATTGGCATAACAAACTACACAAAACATTGTTCCACATCCTACTTTGGCAAGTAGTGACTGGGATCTTAAAAACTTGCAGGCAGCCATCTAGATGCAATGATGGGTCTCTCCTTATCCAGAGCAAAGAAGAATGAAGAAAACCAAAGATTCATGGAAACAATTAGTCCAAGCGACTGGTACACCATGCAATCCTCAGCCTATACGACTATGAGACCAGAAGAACTAGATGGTGCCCAGCTACCACTTCAACCACTTGGAGGGGGATCTATGTAGGAGATCCTGGGTAGAGTGGGAGAACAATGTGGAACAAAACTCAAAATCATTTGGGAAAAATAAAAGGGACCAGGTTTGCTGGTCTGATAGAGCCTGATGGAACCACTGAGACTATGGCCCCTAGCTGCTCTTTAGGTCTGGAATTGAACCCACTCCTGTAGCATCCAGCCAAACAAAAGACAGGCATTTGAGGTGAACATTTGCACTAGGTAGATACCCTCCTTGGAGAGGACAGTCATGGGAGAATAAAAGGGCTGTGTATGCACAAGGAGAGAGCTCAGGGGGCAGGAGTGCATGGAGGGAAGGACACAGGGAAGAGGTAAGTATGGGAAGGAAGTGGGAGGGGAGCTATTGCATTGTGGTAAATTGTAGTCAATGTCATGAGACGAAGTATATGTGAACTGCTGTATGGAAAGTGAATTTGCTCTGTAAACTTTCACCCAAATCTCAATAAAAAATAATTAAAAAAAAAAAAATGTCCCAAGTGTCCAGCTTTTCCAAACTGCTGTACCACTTCATCATCTGTAACATCAGCCCCTCCTCCTCTCTTCAGTACTCTTCCTCCTGTCTTTGTTATTGTTGTTGTTGTTGCTGTTATGTGCTGTCAAGTCGGTCCCGGCTCATAGCGACCCCTCCTTGGGTTTCCGAGGCAGTATCACTACAGAAGTAGGATTGCCCAACCTTCCTGTCTTAGGGTTCCGTATTTCACTGTAACATTGCGCAGAACTCACAAACTGTCAAGGAAATGGCTCACGTGTTGGTGAAGGTTGGGAGGCCAGCAAGACCTAAATCTGTGGGTAGTTGTGGTAGTTATGTTTGTGTGTCAACTTTCTGGGCCTGGTTGAGTGGCTGGGAAGCTGGTGATAATTATTCCCCATGATGAGACTGGCAATCAATTCCATGGTGGGATCTGCCACAAGCAGCTGAGTAGCTGTCTTTGGGATGTGGTCTGCTTCCTGTGTATAAGGAGAAGCCTTGGGAATGGTCTCTAGCCTATGGCACACTTGGACCCTGCATGTAGCCATGTCATTGCTCAGTAGCCTGCCATGCTCTGCCGACCTTGGGACTTACAATGGACTTAAGTTAATGGCCTGCTATGTGGTTTGGTAACATTGGGACTGTGCCCTTTTTACTTGTCAACCTTGGGGCTTCTCAGCCTCAGCAGCCAGCAGCTGTCTGAGTGAAGAAAAGCCTCTAGCTTCAGTGGGCCGGGAGCAGGAGGCAGAGCTGAACCCCAAGGTTGAGGGGCTTTCACCCCACCCCTAGAGCCTGTACTTTGAACTTGGACTTAAAGCCTCCAAACTATAAGAGAATAAACTCCTGTTTGTTAAGGCCATTCCATTTGTGGTATATATTCTTGTCAGAGTGGCACTAGGTAACCAGAACAGTAGTTCTGGAGGATTCTTACTCATGTGGTTGCAGGGGCTGGTGAACTAAGATCAGCAGGTCAGATGACTGGCTGCTGTCTCAAGTCCAGGGGTGAGATGATGATGAACCAAACACAGGACCAGAGAGAGAGAGAAATCTTTCCTAGAACATTCACATATATACCCTCAAGGAAACTAAGGATGGTGACTTGAGTCACACCCTCCAGCAAGGCACAACTCAAGATACATTCCACCCTAAAAAGACATAGAGACTAGGATTTACCATACATCACAAAATGGAGGACTATGAAGGGCCATATTAAGCAATTCATTGCCCTGCACTTGCTAACCAAAAGGCCAGTGGTTTGAACCCACCAGCCACTCCATGGGAAAAAGATGAGTCAATATGCTTCTGTAAATATTTACAGCCTTGGAAACCTTACAGAGTAGTTCTGCTTTGCCCTATAGGGTGGCTGTAAGTCAGAATCAACTTGATGGCAGTGGGTTTGGGTTTGATTTAATGGCTAATAATCACAATTACTTCATGTGTTGTTGGCTGCCTGAATGTCTTCTTTGGTGAAGTTTCTATTCATGTCCTCTGCCCATTTTTAAATTAGTTTATCCTTTTGTTGCTAAGGAGTCACTATATGCTGTCCTTTAGAGTCACTATGAGTCAGAATTGACTCGATAGCAGTGGGTTTGGTTTTGTGTGTGTGCGTCTTTCATCTTCACCCCTTGAGTTTATCGCAGAGATGAGGATATAGTTGGTATTCAAAACATATTTGATAAATTAGTGAAAGAAATTGTTCTAAGCTGATACATTTTGTTGATCAGAAAATTATACTGTCACTTTTAAGTATAGGTGAAATACAGATAACATTGTATTTCCTTTTTCATATTAATTCATTTCATTCATGATCTACATGTACCTGTTTCTTTAAACTGAAGAGGTTCCTCCAGAATGTCATTCTCCTTTCTGTAAAGTTGATAGCTGGCTCCATGATTATCTCCTCTCATGGGTTTCTCCTTAAACGTGCCTGAAGAGATCAACACAAAATTCACTCCCAATTCGGTTGGGGAAAAATGTAAAATTATCTATGAGAAAATAATATATACTTGTTTTTTCTTGGAATTCTACCTTTAAATCTTTCAGAGATTCTTTTGCAGTTTTTATTGAACATGAAACATATCCTTTGGGCTTGCTATTGCAACGGGAAACAATATTTAAATGATTCATTCAAAAAAACCAAACTCACTGCTGTCAAGTCAGATCCTACTCACAGCGACTTCTCCTTGGGTTTCTGAGGCAGTATTACTATGGAAGTAGACTGCCTAATCTTCCTTCCGAGGAGTGCCTGATGGGTTTGAACTGCCAGCCTTCTGGTTAGCAGTCAGATGCCTTAGGCACTACACCACCAGAGCTCCCAATGGTTCATTTGCAGTGGATGAAGCCTCAATCTTCATTTACTTAATCATGGTTACTTGTTGAAGTGTTCTGGAAAGTGATAATAAAAATTCCCTCACATTTATTTTTTGCTTGATAATTTTTAGCACTTTCAATGTCATCTTAATTAATCTTTACTACAGTATAGAATACTACAGTATAATATACTACAGTATAGTATAGTATAGTAGTTAAGGGCACAGGCTCTAGAGTGAGATTGCCTGGATTGAAATCTTGACTCTGTCATAATTTAACCTCTCCCAAATGTAGTCTTCTTATCTGAAAGTAGGAATAACAGTATTGGTGTCCTGGGAGTGCTCTATGTGTTAAGTGAGATGATCTGGGTAAAGCTGTTACCATAGTATCTCATATCGTTAAATGATCACTGAATATTAGCTTAATTTATTATTATGATCCCTACTTCCTCTTTTACCAGTACTTTTACTATTGCAGGAGCTCTGCTAGTGTAATGCCTAAGGCATTTGACTGCTAACCAGAAGACTGGCGGTTCTAACCCACCAGCCACTCCTGGGAAGGAAGGTTGGACAATCTACTCCCATAGTGATACTGCTTGGGAAACCCAGGGAGAGGTTGCTATGAGTCGGATCCGACTCGAAGGCAGTGAGTTCGGTTTTTTTGGTTTTATTATTACAAGAAAAATCCTTGTACAGTGGCAGTGGGTATTACTTTCTGGAAGAATCATAAGCCTTAAGAAGGGATTAAGTACTTGTCCAACTCCACCACCACCATCGTAGTAGCATCAGAGAAGCCAAGTGTGCGTATCTGAAGTTTTAATCCCCATCCAGCAGTAATGAGCACCCCAGCCAGCAGTAATGAGCACCCCACCCAGAGGTAATGAGAGTCTCCTTCCCTTTTTTACCAGGGTGATATCAGAGAGGCCAAGTGGGATGCCAGGACTTTCATCACTGTCTAATGGTAACAAGTCCCCTCCCTAGTTCTGGGTGCAGTGTCAGAGGTGACTACATGGGTAGCAGTAACAAGGCTCTTCTCCCTCTCCAAGCCATAATGGTATCAGCAGAGGACAACTAAAGAACTTGAATGCCCCACTCAGCAGTAATGGGCTCTTGGCCCCTTCACCCCAAGGTATCAACAAGGCCAAGTAGGGAACCTGAACTTCTACCCCTACCTGGCAACAGTTGAAGTAGCAGTGCACCTCCATCAGAAGACCAAACCAGTTGCTGCCTAATGTGTAAACCAGCATTTTGTATACGATGCACATTGTCTTCATTGTACCTCGTTAATGTCGCTCCTAACACCTATCACAGTAAATGAACTGTGCTTTTCTCTTGTGCATGACTTTTATTTACACTGTGTTGGTCTCTTCCCATTCACTTAGGCTATATTCCAGAAAGCTTTTTAAATGTCTGCTAGGAATTATTTGAAAATAGGTAATCCTTAAAAATAGATTGAGGGAAAATACATCTTGAAAAGCATCTCATATAAACAAAACAAAAGAAAAAAGAATAAACAGCTAACAACAACGCTACATGCCCCTTGTTGTTCTAGGTGCCAGAGACATGTTGTTGTTGTCATTTGGTGCCATTGAGTCATCTCTGACTCATAGCAACCCTACGCACAGCAGAACGAAACACTGCCTGGTCCTATGCCAGCCTCACGATCCTTGCTATACCTGAGCCCATCATTGCAGCCACTGTGTCTATCCATCTTGTTGAGGGCCTTCCCCTTCTTCATTGACTCTTCACTTTACCAAGCATGATATCCTTCTCCAGGGAATGGTTCCTTCTGACAACATGACCAAAATATATGAGATGAAGCCTGGCCATTCTTGCTTCCAGGGAGCATTCCGGTTGCACTTCCTCCAGGACAGATTTATTAGTTCTTTTAACAGACCATGGTACTTTCAGTATTCTTTGCCAACACCACAACTCAAGAGCATTGACTCTACAGTCTGCAGTATGGATTACACCTCAATATAAAGAAAACAAAAATCCTCAAAACTGGACCAATAAGCAGTATAATGATAAATGGAGAAAAGATTGAAGTTGTCAAAGACTTCATATTACTTGGTTCTACAATCAACACCCTTGGAAGCAGCACTCAGGATATCAGACAACATATTGCATTGGGCAAATCTGCTGTAAAAGACCTCTTTCAAGTGCTGAAGAACAAAAACATCTCTTTGAAGACTAAGATGCACCTGACACAAGCCATGGTATTTTCAGTCACCTCGGAAGGAAGGTTGGGCAATCTACTTCCATAGTGATACTGCCTCGGAAACCCAAGGAGGGGTCGCTATGAGTCAGGTCCGACTCGACGGCACATAACAACAACAACAACATATGCATGTGAGAGCTGGACAATGAATAAGGAAGACCAAAGAAGAGTTGATGCCAGAAACATAGCAGTGAAGAAAACTAAGTTTTGCCCTCAGGAGCTTATATACGAGTTGGGGAAGAGAGGAAATAAATGTATAGCATGTCAGGAGGTAACCATTGCAATGGGCAAAAAATAAAGCTGAGTAAACAGGAGAGGGAGGGTGAGTTTGAGGGAGGGGCATATTTCTTTAAATTGAATAGTCTAGAAAAGCTATGTAGGTAAAGTAACATTTGAATAAAGACCTAGAGGAAGTGAAGGAATCTGTCATGATAATAACTGCAGGAAGAATTTTCCAGGCAGAAGAAATAGCAGAGAGAGTTAGACAGATAGTGTACTGTATTAAATCTAGAGAGCTAGTAGGGACAGGGAACAGATCAGGAGGCCTCTTTCAGACACTGTGAGCTCTGGGGTTTTTACTGTGCACAAGCTGAGGAACCAGGGAGGGTGTTGAGCATCAGAATGATGGGATCTGGCATTTATACAAACAATTTTCCAGGCATCTTGACTACTAAGGTATGCATTGTAAAGTTTACTCAAGATTATATTTTGTTACGATTTCGATTGCCTACAATATATGAACAGAGATCAAAGGTAAAAGTATGTTAGATAAGATCATGGTATTTGGGATAAGTTGTAATACCCTCTTTAATAGCATTATAATATGGTTTTTGAGATAAAAAGAAAGGGAAAAATGAGAAAGATTATGTTAGGAACTATTAGCCATTCCTATGTAATTTCCAAATCATCAGGGTAAATATATTTCATCAGTTCTATTTTTATGCATAATACAACATGCACATAGATGTTTTATGAATTATGAGTAGCAAAGAGAGTCTGTGTGTCTAAATGACAGTTTAACTTCAGGAAATAAAATGGTGCCATTGATGTAGGAACCTGTGCTGTTTCTGGAGCCCTTACACATTTTTTTTTCTTCTTTTTCTATACTCTGACACTGTCTTCACAGGAGTTTTCTAAACAATATCTTGTTAGTGAACTTAATTCATATACTCAGTGAATTAAATTCATATTCTGAACAGTGTGAATACATGGCACATCTTGAAACTATGTAAGCCCAACTTCAGAATACTAAAAATTAGTTGTATAAAATTACCACTGTTACCAATTTCATTTTCTGTCTCATGAGATTATGTTACAAAAGGATTGATTTATACTACTAATAGAAGCATCTTTCTGTATTGCAAAAAAGAATGTAGAAAGTATTTGAAACCCCTTTGATGGTGGGGAAGTAATGAGAAAAAAGAATATGCACTTGACTTTTAAAAAAGATAATGACTTTTAATTTAATTTTGTTGAAAACACTTTGCCTCGGGGCTGGGTTTTGTAAATACTGAGTTTCTCCTTGGAGTGGGTTTAGAGAATCACCAGCATAGTACTTTCCCCAGCCCTGACGGTTTCTATACCCTCAGGAAAGTATCTTTCTCCTCTGGACCTTGGTTTTCCCTAATGTAAAATGAAAAGATTTTACTCTAAGGTTCTTTCTAGACCTACAACTATATGAAATAGCTATATATTTTAAGGTCAGATATATTTGAAGGGAAGGGAAAATTTTGCAACAAGATTATATACAGAGAATCACCTTGAAATTTGCTGCTACTCTAAGAGTAAAATAGTGACTACACCAGTATATGCTAAAGAAATACACTAAAGGAACCCATTGATGAGAAAGTATAGTTTTAGATTTCTGCCTCAGGGGTGACAGACTGAGAAGGGCCAAATGCTACATAGCTCTGTCTTTTCCCAGGCTGGGCATGGTACATACCAGCAGCTGGTAGCGACACTGCTGCATGATGGGAAAGTAACCTTCCCCCTGCCCTTCACAGACCACCCACCCAGGATGAAATGTATTCCAAACTTGCTTGCACACCTTTCCTAAAGGACAAGCCCTTCAATTTGCAGTGTGTCCTTACCCCACAGCTATGCTGGAAGGAAGTTCAAACTTAAAAGTTGGTCTTTAAAAAGGTATCAGAACTCTAGGTATGTATTTCCTTTCCTAAAGGACAAGCCCTTCAATTTGCAGTGTGTCCTTACCCCACAGCTATGCTGGAAGGAAGTTCAAACTTAAAAGTTGGTCTTTAAAAAGGTATCAGAACTCTAGGTATGTATTTCATCTATTAAGTGTCCCAAAAGAGCAGGCTGCTCACGAGTTATTTTACCTCTGGCAAGTAACAGTGATAGCCACCCAGACAAAAGACAACAGTACAGTGTATTCCTTTGAAAAGAATATCCTTTATAGTATAGATATCTTCTCCTTAAAGTTTCTTTTTATCAAATCTCATTTTTGAAGGCTAAAAGAACCTTTTTGTCTCACTAAAGATAAGTCAGTCCCTCTTTACCTTAATTCTGGATATTTTGACATTCTCTCCTAAACAAAGCATTGGTATTCTACTATAAATCATTGCTGTAAAGTGATTTAAAAACAGCAAAAGCCAAATCTATACAAAAGAACAAGGAGCATTTCTATGTATATTCATTGGAATAAAATGATGTCCTGATGAGACAGACCAAAAAAAAAAAAAAACTTCAACAAAGGTTACAAGCAAAAGAACTCTCTCTTCTCAACAGTGAAAGGGCCAATACTAAATGAGGGAATTTGAGAGAGGAAAAAATACTGTTAAAAAATACGGTGAGGTGATAGAATGAAGGTAAGGCTCATTGAGACTGTTGGAAAATAGGAGGAAGATCATGGTGAGAAAATGAGACTATTCAGTACAGTGCAGGCCTTTAGACACAGGTCCGAGGTCTCATCCTAGCCAGCCTAACAAGGGAGGCTGGCCTCCTGCAGGCCTGAGAATTCTTTGTATGATTGCTAGATTGTCTCAGAAATTTTTCAGAATTCATTTACTTCATGAGAAACTGAGAAAATGGTGTTCCTAAAATTAAGCACAAAGCCTCAAAGAAATGGTAAATCAAAAACTCTCAACTATAGGCAAAAAATATAACAGTGAAAATGTATCTGATTTACATTGATTTTATTTTCTTGAGGCAGATGAAGAAGTGACATTTGGTCCTCAAACCACTTTTGTAATTTCTGAATAATAATCTTATTATTTCAGGATATTTCACCTAGAATTATACCAACAACTTATCCCCTTAAGTATTTTCTTACTCTTCTGGCCAAAATAAAGTAGACCTTATAGGAGAACAGAAAGAGCAATATGAAAGAGCTTTTGTGGAATTCATGTTTTTTAATGGAAAGAACATTGGAAAGTCAGTGTTTGGCCTATGACTAATTTTCAGCTCCCTCTCCCTGAAACAAGAGTTCTCCAAAGTCCCCAGAGAAAGAGATGTCCTGTGGGAGGAAGTCAGCATGGAATATGGGAAAGCACATGGGCTTTAGGGTCTACTAGACCAGGCTTAAATCCCAGCTCCTCCATTAACTTACTATCAGATTGAGCATGTTGCTTCATACATTGAACTTTGATTTCTTTATCTGTAAGGAGTAAATGAGATGATAAAAGGAAAATTTTTTAAGTTCCTAGCATAGTGGATAAACCTAATGTTAGTTTTCATCCTCCTCTGTATGTTGTAGTCATTAGGTGCTATTGAGTCATTTCTGACTCACAGAGACCCTTTGTACAACAGAATTAAACACTGCCTAGTCCTGTACCATGCTCACAGTAGTTGCTGTGTTTGAGCCCATTGTTGCAACAACTGTGTTAATGTGTCTGGTTGACAATCTTCCTCTTTTTCACTGGCCCTCTCCCAAGCATGATGTCCTTCTCTAGGGACTGATGATCTCTCCTGATAACGTGCCTAAAGTACTTGAGACATCCTCACTTGTAAGGAGCATTCTGACTGTACCTCTTCTGAGGCAGATTTATTCATTCCTTTGGCTGTCAATTGTATACTCAACATTCTTCACCAACACCATAATTCAAAGGCATCAATTCTTCTTTGGTCTTCTTTATTCATTGTCCAGCTTTCACATGCATATGAAGTGATTGAAAATAACATGGCTTGGGTCAGGTACACTTTAATCCTAAAGATGGTGTCTATGCTTTTTAATACTTTAAAGACGTCTTTTGCAGCAAATTTTCCCGATGCAATAAATTGTTTGATTTTTTGACTGCTGTTTCCCTGGGCATTGATTGTAGATCCAGGTAAAATTAAGTCCTTGACAACGTCAATTAGTGAGGCTCATAATTTAATCTTTTTGTGCTGTCATAGCATTGTCATTTTGAAATGAGGCATTACACTGATTTGTAGTAAATAATAATTTCAGAAGAAATGAAAATAAGTGAGTCTAACTATCCCCACATGGCAATGCCTTTTGAATTCTTATATTTGCCTTCTCTTGTGCTTCCAGACTTAGTGCCACATTTTGCTACTATCAGTGTGTCACCTGCTGAAATGTTCAATACTTTACTCTTCTCTCTTGTCTTCTGATCTCCTGTAAGCCAAGAAATCATAGCTTAGTACAATTACAGACAATTTTAAGAGTCAGTAGAGTATGAATAAAAGGCTGAAGGTGACTCCTTGGCCATATGTGTTAGACACTAAGATGAATGAGTGAATAAATACATTACATTAAGTCCTTTTGATTTCTTCTTGATTGTCAACTGTATTCTTAAAAGATGCAATAACTGGATAAAATACTTCTAGATAAATGAAAGATGGCTAAATGTACATATACTTGCATGTATGCACAGTACTTTATTTGAAATGCTTCATGATGAAAAGCAGTACAAGATTCTTGAAAAGAACATGAAAAGTTGTAATGAATGAAGAATCACTGACATCACCACAAAATTCATAACTTAAATCCTTTCTGTAATGAGCAAAAGAAAAACAAACTTCTATCTTTAAGGGAATTTAATTGAGGAAATTTTTAAATGTGGCAGATTGAACATATGCATATACATTCTCCTTGTCCTCAGAACCCATTAATATTGTAGTAAACGTATAATAAACCCACAAAAACAAAGAGAATGAGGGGAAATGTACAGCAAATACTTCTGAATTGGAAAAGGAGATAATTGAGAGGCAATTGCCTGAATGCTAAAACCTGCTAGCAGAAGGAAGAATGCCAGAAGAAAATTTGTACCACAGAACCCAGAAGACTCAAGACTTCAAGTTACCAGATATTAAAAAAAATATGTCAGCAAGTGGTACTGAAAAGAGAAAAAATGGTTGAAAGTCAAAATCAGATGTCAAAATCTTTTTCCTGTACAGCCAGGTGACTGCCTCTTCCCAACCCTGGCAGAAGACAGGAGATTGAATGAAAGTTACTCAGGACATGGGGCCATTACACATAGCTAAAAACAGGAATACCATACACAAACACAGTGAAGTGAAAATCTGTTCCCTGAATAGTGAGACACTCAGCCTCTCTCTCGGAACCTCTCATAAAACTGGCAGGCCACATTATACACTGTAAGCTTGAAACGTTAAATGATTCTACTCTTGAGAGAGTTGTCCCAGAAAATGAAACGATAGTGACCTTTGGGATCTCCTGGTGGTAAAGCTGATCTCTGCCTTTTCTTTGAGGTGTCATAACAAAACACCACAAACTAAATGGCTATAATAAGTACTGCCATCTTGTCAATTCTGATTCGTAATGACCCTATAGGATAGAGTAGAACCATAGGCTTTCCAAGGCTATAAATTTTTATGGGAAGCAGACTGCCTTATCTTTCTCCCCCCAAGTGTTGGTGGGTTCAAACCACTGACCTTTTCATTAGTAGCTGAATGCTTTAACCACTGCATCACCAGACCTCTTTGAGTGTCTTACAGGAACAGAAGTTCTTCAGAACAGAACTTGTGTTACAGTTCTGAAGGCTGGTAGTCCAAATTTAGACTGTCAGCAGGACGTTGTTCTCTCCAAAGGCTCTAGGGGAAGGGGAAGACCTTTTTTTGTCTCTTCCAGTTTCTGGTAGCCCCAAGTATTTCTTGACTTGCAGCTGCAGCATAACTATGTCATCACTTCTCTTTCTTCCTTTTGTCCATCTTTCTGCTTCTCTTTCCCTCTTTTATAGGACACTACTCAGATTGGATTAGGACACAACCTACTCCAGTAGAATTAATGGATAACATCAAAGACACTATTTCAAAACAAAGTTACATTCATAAATACCAGGACTTCAACACAGATTTTAGGGGAACACAGTTTACTCCATGTTGTTGTTATTAGTTACTGTCTAGCTGTTTTCAACTCATAGTGACCCAATATGACAGTTAGAAGTGAAAAGTAGGAGACAAAAATATATAAAAATCCAGGTCCAAAATTTAACAGAGAAAATGAATGGAGAGAAATTAGCAAAGAAATTTTCTCAGAAGTGAAACACATGGCATTTGGATCAAAAAGGCCACTGAATGTTAACACAATAAATGAATGAAGACCTATACCAAGACATAAGAAATCAGAGATCAAACTTTCCTAAAAATTTCCAGAGAGGACAAAGCAGGTCATATATAAAGACATTGGGAATTAGCTTGGACTTCGCAACAGCAGGATTTGAAGTAGACAGTAACGGAGCGGTCCTTCCAAACTCTGAAGAAAATGAGTTTCAACCAGGAATTTTATATCCAGTCAAACTATCAGGCATATTTCAGATACATAGGGTCTCTCATTTGTTTTCCTATGCACCCTCTTGTAGAAATTGTTGGAATATATCCTACCACAAAATAAGAGAATTATATGGGGTGAAAGAGAAGACATGAGATCGAAGAAATAAGAGGATTTAACCTAAGGTTAAGATGAAGGGAATTCTTAGGATGAAGATGAAGAAGAGCAGGCTACATTTGAGAGCGTGTAACAGGCCTAGAGAGTAATCAGTCCAGACTCAAGCAAGAGGATAGTGGGTTTCAAGAAGAATGTCTCCATTAAGAGGAAAAAATAATTGGCAATCTCTGATATGTTTGAAGAAGTCTCTGGGTGATGGTTAATGCTGTTAGCTGCTTAACTGAAAGGCTGGAAGTTCAAGTCTACCCAGAAATGCCTTGGGAGAAAGCCTCAGTGATCTTCCAAAAGATCACAGGCATGAAATCCACTCAGAAAGGGATCAGAATTGGAGATCCTAGGTACAGTGGGAGACCAATGTGGAACAAACTCAAAATCATTTAAAAAAAAAAAAAGGCTTACTGGTCTGATAAAAACTGGTGAAATCCCCAATGCTATGGCCCCTTAATCATCCTTCATGCCTGGGATTGAACTCACTCTCGTGACTTAGCTTTCAGCCAAACAATAGATAAGACTATGATGTTAACAGTTACACCTGGAAGGTGCACTTCTTTAGAACAGTCTACTATGGAAGACCAGAAGGGCAGCATTTGCACAGAGAGATAGCTCAGAGGGCAGGAATGCATAGGAAGGAAGAACACAGGGAAAAGGTAACCACAAGGAGGAAGTGGGAAGAGAGCTACATTACCATTGTAGTTAATGTCATGAAACAAAATGTGTGAACTGTTGAATGGAAGACTAATTTGCTCTGTAAACATTCACCCAAATCACAATGAAAAGTTTAAATAAAAAGGAAAACTGAGGCTCAGAGAAGTTAATAACTTGGAATAAATAGGAAGTTCAGCAAATGAAGGAGGAAAAATTAAACAATTTTTAATCTGAGCCCTGATGGTGCAGTGATTAAGCACTCAGCTGCTAATCAAGCTTTTGGCAGTTCGAACCTACCAGCCACTCCACCAGAGAAAGATGTGGCAGTCTGGCTTCCATAAAGATTTGTTGTTGTTATGTGCCGTCAAGTTGGCCCCGACTCATAGCAACCCCTCCATGGTTTACCGAGGCAGTATCACTACAGAAGTAGATTGTCCAACCTTCCTTAAGATTAAAGTCTTGGAAACCCTATGGGACAGTTACATTTTGTCCTATAAGGTCACTATGAGTCAAAATCAACTTGATGGCAGTGGGCTTTTTACAGGTATCTCAGTGAAACCAAAAATATGCACAGAAAAGTAAATATAATCATTGTTTACTAAATAGCTGTGAATAATATTTGCATAGTTAAAATGGAAGAAACAATATTACTGTAGAATCAATGATAGAATCCACACTCTATAGAATATTAATAACTATGGAATCAACAGTGCTGTGAACCAGATGTTGTGATCCCCCTTCCCCCTTCCCATTACATCGTAGGATGGCACTTCCTGGCTCCCTTGTGGTAGAGTGGAACTATGTGACTAGTTCTGGCCAGTAAGTTGTGAGCAAAAGTAGTGTGTGTTGAGGGTTCCGGAAAGATGGTGGACTAGGCAGAAAGACTCCACGGACCCTCTTCAACAAAGAAAAGGGAAACCAATTAACACAGACACAGAAGATAATCCTGGACCCCTGAGCCTTGAAGGGAAGGATACAGAAGTGGACTAAACCCCAACTAGCAGAAGAATTTTCATGAAAATACCAAAAAAGGAGTCAGATGGAGCTGCGGTCTGGCAGCGATCCTGAGCAATCCTGATGGCACAGCACAGACAGCTTGGAGATTCCTGAGTGGTGGTAGGACCTATGAATTAACCTAAAAATCAGCCCTGCTAGCCAGGGACTGCACGGAGGACTACTCTGGTGGCTGGGGAATAAACGGAGAAGGTGAAGAGAAAGACGGGCTGAGCTGTGGACTTTTGCTGGTCTGGAAGGCACCGCCATTTTGAATGTTTAAAAGCGGCTTGACTATTTTGGATATTTAAAGAGACAGCACTCTTGCGGATTCCTGGGGCTTAAGAACATGTTCTTCTTGCCAGCAACCCCAAGGACACTCCAAACCTGCAAGACTGA
>NW_006921820.1:236623-238574 GCF_000298275.1 Orycteropus afer afer | reverse complement strand
AAAGTGTGGTCAATGTCATGAGACAAAGTATATGTGAACTGCTGTATGAAAAGTGAATTTGCTCTGTAAATCTTCACCCAAATCACAATTTAAAAAAAAAAAAAAAGTAGTGTGTGTCACTTCCAGGTGAAATATTTAATGCTCATTTAAGATCCTCCAGAGATTTTTTTTTCCCTCCTGGCACTGTCACCAACAATGCTCTCTGTATTATCCAATACAATCACCACTAGTGCTAAGTGAATATTTAAATATTTAAAATTAAATTGAAAGTTTGGTCCCTTAGTCACACTAATCATATTTTAAATACCTATTTGCCATTTACGACTAGAGCAGATATAGAACAATGAAGATTGAGACATTTCGATCATCACGGAAAGTTCTATTTGGCAGTGCTGTTCTAGATGGCAGTGGTACTTTGACATCTGGGTTTCAGAGTAAGGACAATGATAATACAGAGCAGAGACCCAGCCCACCTATGATGGGCATGCCATTTGAATGAGAAATAAAGCTTTACTCTGTAAAGTCACTGAAATTTTTGAGGGATGTATCCTTGTACCATAATCTATCTTGCTCTTACATATAGAAATCCTGGGTTCAAACCCCACACCTGATATCACTTTCAGTATTGAGATAGACTAGGTTATACTAGTCACAATCTGAAGAAGCTTGTGGACTATTATATAACTGTTGTAGAATTTCAAAGGAAACTTCTTTCAATTAATTGGAGCACACTCTGCAGAAAGATTATACTGTAGTTACTTTGATATAGGAATGGTTGCATCTGGAATAATCAGAGACAACTTATCATCAACAGTCTTAAGCAAAGTTATTCTCAGAAAAGTGATATTCATGAAGGGACTATTTATTATGTTTATAAATATCCTCCCTTTGGATTCATGTGACCTTTTATTTCTGTAGCTTTTGATAGAACTGGTGCAGGTAAAGAGTAAAACTGAGGCAAAGGTTCATTCTCATTGTTTTGGTTACCTAGTGCTCCTCTTACACAAGTTACCACAAATGGGTGGCTTTAACAAACAGAGATTTATTCTTTTACAATTTAGGAGACTAGAAGTCCGAGTTCAAATAGCCAGCTCTAGGGGCTGGGTGAAGGCTAGACCTTGGGCTTCACCTTTGCCTCTTGTTCCCAGCCCACTGGAGCTGGAGGGATCTCTTTACTCAGGCAGCTGCTGGCTGCTGAGGCTGACAAACCCAAGTCAACAAATAAAATGGCACAGTCCCAAGATTACCAAACAACATGGCAGGACACTAGTTCAAGTCCAGAGACAATCCCAAGATCAGCAGGAAACATGGTAGGTTGCCAAATGAAGACTTAGCTACACGCAGGGTCCAAGCATGCCAAAAAGCTTCAGAGCCCTTTTTCAAAGCTGCATCTTATATACTGGAAGTAGACTACATCCCTAAGGCAGCTACCCAGCTGCTCCAGTAGATTCCACCATAGAGCTGATTACCAGTCTCATGATGAGGAATAACTACGTCCAGCTGCCCAGCCACTCAAAACCAGACCCAGCCAAGTTGAGACACAATTATCACACTCACTAAGTCAGAACATTTGTGGAATGTCATGGTTTACCGAGTATTTTCCCATTCATTTTCTTATTTGAACTTCTTATAGTAGTCCTAGAAGGTAGACAGATACAGAAATCAGAGCTTAGAAATGTGAAGTTATTTAAAATCATACCATATGCTACAGAAAGAACTGGTACTTGAATACAGTGTCATCTGATTACAAGTCCAAACCTTCTTTCCTTACCCTTAACTTACTATCTCTGCCCCTTTCTAGGTTGTTACAAGGCAGCCCTTATGCTCAAATAATTTTTTGAAGGATCAGCATAAGGCTGGTCCCTATGAGGTGGAGTTTAAAGATGTCCCAAATTTCTAACTTTTCCAGATTGCTGTACCACTCCATCATATCTAACATCACTATTCCTCC
>NW_006921820.1:228844-235849 GCF_000298275.1 Orycteropus afer afer | reverse complement strand
GGAAGGAAGGTTGGGCAGTCCTACTTCTGTAGTGATACTGCCTCGGAAACCCAAGGAGGGGTCGCTATGAGTTGGGGCTGACTCGACGGCACATAACAACAACAACAACAACAACAATAGTATAGGTGGTCTCCCTCTTACCACGTATTCAAGTTACGATGAACCATCTTGTTTTGTTTTTGTTTTTTGTACATCTTATCGTTAGCAATATGTACTGCATACAGTGTTACAGCACATAATTTGCTGTTGTTGTCATTCCCAGATGTTCACTCAGAATGTTCTATGTTATGATTTATAAAGATACTGATAATGAAAGGCATTAATAATGAAAACTAAGGGAAAAGAAAAGGCCTTCAACTTAATGTCAGAACCAATTTATAATGGAGTCCTCAGAAGGAAACCCTGTTGTTAAGTCAGGGACTGCCTGTAGTAGTAGCTATTGTAAGAGAAGCAATTGTAGCAATATAGGGTGGTGCTGGACACTCTTCTAAGCATTTTATATGCCCACTCCTCGCTTATCACCATGGTTAGACTCCAAAGACCAGGTCATTATGCAAAAATCAACATTATATGAAAATGGAGGATGACCACATCAGATCACAAAATGGAGAATGACTGTATCATTACATAACTTTCAAACCACTAAAAATCATGGCCCAGCCAAGCTGACACATAACCTTAACCATCATAGTCAGCATGACTCTCACCTCACATCTCAGCATTCATACTGCTAGACATATGTCATTAATGCACAAAATAGTCAAATAGATTTTTTACAGTTGTTGTAAATGTTAAATGTCAGATAACAAGGTAGTCAATAAGTGAGAAGTACATGTATATATTGATTTATTTTAAACTCCCTACAATCCTGTGAGATACATATGATTAGCTCTGTTTCACAGTTGAGGAAACTGATATAGAGATGTTAAGATACTTACCTAAGGTTATGTAGCTACAGAACTAGAACCCAAACCCAGGTTCTGATTCCCAGTCCTAACTTTGAACAACCCTATTACTTCCTATGAAATATACACAAAGAGCTGGATGCAATCTTATGTACCAGGAAAAGAACTATTTTGCCATGTTGTGAAAAGAAATACAAATTTCATTCTGATAAAGGAACTTGGATTAGATATTTTAAAAATTCACTAAACAATGGTGCCAGTTTACCAACTGGTTTGTTTTAAGTTCATATAAATTATTTAATATAATTTATTTATTCAGCTGAATAAATAATATTTATTGAGCATTTACTGTGTACCTAGGCATGTGCTAAGCATGTTATGTGCATTAACTCATTTAATCTTCATGAGTACCTTATGATGTAGATACTGTCATTTGTTGTTGTTGTTATATGCCATTAAGTCGGACCCGACTCATAGCGACCCCTCCTTGGGTTTCCATGGCAGTATCACTACGGAAGTAGATTGCCCCATCTTCCTTCCGAGGAGTGGCTGGTGGGTTTGAACCGCCAGCCTTCTGGTTGGCAGTCAAGTGCCTTAGGCACTATGCTACCAGAGCTCCTGGATATAGTCATTATGCCTGTTTTATAGATGGATACCCAAGGTCACCCAGCTCATGAAGATAAAGCTGAGATTTAAACTAAGCAATCTGACTTCATAGTCTACACTCTTGAACATTTCAGATTACCACCTATAGAATTTCAAAATTTTTATAATTCCAGAAAGTTTCCAAAGCATCTTTATCCATTTTGGGTGGTTTTATTAAGATACATTTACTGTACTTCTTTTTTTTAATATAGGTTTGTGTTCCAGATGAAAATAATGCTATTTTGGGAAGAAATACAAATAAGCAAGTATTTGAAGGCTTGACCACAGGACTTCTGAAAGTCAGTTCTGTGGTTTTTAGCTGCCTGATTGCCAATCGACCAGATGGAACCAGCCAGCCAGCTACACCAAAAATATCAACACAGGAAATGAAAAACAAGCCCTCACAAGGTGATGCCTTTAACAGCCGAGTTCAGGACCTCATCAGGTAAAATTGGTAGACTTCTTAAAACTTCTTTCTTTGTTAAAAAGTATAAAATAATTTAAACCTCAGGGCTTGTGTGATGGTAGTGGTTCTTATAATCCCATCCACCAGTTCCTGGTAGAGAGTATACCTCATTCTGTAGAGAAGGAAAATTCTATTAATGAAAAACAACATAGTTAGAGCTCAGCTATCATTCTTGATACTTAGATATTTTATATCAGAATATATAGTGCCTAAGCTTTTACAGCTTTATTAATATTAACTCTTTCCAGTTGAAAGGATTTCTAAGAATTCACCTATCTCAGGTCATCTCTGATTGTGAATTTCATTCAGACTTAAAAACAATAATACTAGCAACCATTTATGGAGCACCCATTATGTTTCAGGTATTATAGTAGAGGCTTTACAAATATGGTCTGTTTAATCCTTATATC
The DNA here is from genome assembly GCF_000298275.1 of Orycteropus afer afer. NCBI lineage: Eukaryota > Metazoa > Chordata > Mammalia > Tubulidentata > Orycteropodidae > Orycteropus > Orycteropus afer. The sequence goes on along the minus strand of NW_006921820.1, from coordinate 233,423 downwards.
AGCCCTATGAGTGTGGTCTCCTAATTCAGACTTTGTAGGTGAGGAAACTTAGGTTCAGAAAAATTAAATGCTTTGTCCAAAGTTGTATAATAAATAAGTATAAAGAAAAAGTAGATAGGAGAGGTGAGACTGGAACTCGGGTCTAGCTAGACTTTCAATACCTATATACTCTCCACTATGTATATGTGGCAGTTTCTGACACCTGTTCAAGGTTAGCGCTGCTTCTTTCTAAGATCACCTTTTCTCCAAGGAAATTGACTAGTACTCTGGCATCTGAACTCTTTTTCCTTCATGAATATTGAGTCAGGTAAGACATTTAATTTCCCAACAGGGTTCCAGCTGGTGTTAATCAATTACCTATCCCACCTATCAACAACTCTTCTTTAGCCTGCACTAATTTCTGGCTCCTAAAATCTGTTCAGTTTGTTTTTCTCTGACACATATGATAGGTTAATAGGAGGAAGAAGATGCCCTCCTCTACATTGCTTCTTTCTCACTTTACAAATTTCCCCTGGTATCTTGTAGTGCTTTCTTGGGAACAGTTGTTTAATTCAGTGTCGTTCTTATCCTTGATTACTGGGTTCACTTATCCCTTCCATCTGCCTGCCTTCTTTTCCCAAACATATTTATTGCTAGAGAGCACTGGGCCCTTTGGGTCTACAACAATTTATCTTACAGCACTTGACTTTTACCCTCCCTGACCTTTCTCTCAGTGGCTTGATCCCATTCAATTTCTCCATGTCCTTTTGGTCATTGTAGAACCTAACCCACTCTGCTGATGAATGCCATTCTGTCCCAGCATTCTCCCTTGGGCTACTTTGTGATGCAGCAACCCTGCATTCTTGTCCAGACAATTCAGCCACATGCCTCAGCTGTGATGAGGCAAAAGACCCAGAAAAATGTTTCAGTGCAATTCCAGTGGGCCTTCCAGGACAAAATATGTTCGTTTTCATATGTGTTATTACAGTTCTTAGATCCTTCTTAAAGAAGCAATGTATTGGGAATTAAAAAAAAAAAAAAAAAAAAGTAACAGTAATCTGTCAAACTAAGTAACTTATTTGACTTGAAAAGGATGATTGACAGCCATGGTTCCTGATTTACTTTAAACTCCCTGCAATGTTTTGTCAGTCTTTATCCGATTTCAATACGTTTGGTAATTGTTGTTTTCTTATATATAATGTACTGTTAGTTGACTTGATGCCTATATGTAGAACCACAAACTTTATCTCAAACTGTACAATAATGAAAATACAACATATCAAAATTTGTGGGATGCTGTTAAAGCAATGCTGGGAGAAAATAATATATAGTTTCCTATGCCTGTATTTGAAAAAAAGAAAAACTTCAAGTCAGGATTTAAGTTTCTACCTTAAAAAGCTAGAAAAACAAGAATAAATAAAACCCAAAGAGAGTAGAAGGAAGCAAATAATGAAAGAAAATTAACAAAGTCAAAAATCATTTGTTTGAAAAGATTAATAAAATTGATAAACCCCTAGCAGGACTGATTGAGACTAATATCATGAATTAAAAGAGGGAATATCACTACAGATCTTACATACCAGATACTCTAAAATAATGATAAGGCAGTATTCAAACAACGTTCAAAAAAACCAAAATCACTTCCATCAAGTCGGGTTCAACTCATAGTGACCCCTCCTTGGGTTTCTGAGGCGGTATCGCTACGGAAGGAGATTGTCCAACTAAAATGGATAAATACAAGATGAAATAGAAATAAATAGCCATATAACTAATAAATAAATTGAATTTTTAATTAAAAATGTGTCTACAACACAAATTTTTTTGCTCTGTCAGCTGGGAGAGCTGGGAGTAATGACTTCCCAGTAACAATGAGCACACCCAATGCCCAGATCTTGGTTTCTAATACCATTGTCCAGTAAAATGAATTAAGGCTCTTTAGAGAAATAGATGGTTTTAGGAATGGGGCAAGAAATATATAAGATGAACCTGTAACATCTTACAGTGCCTTGTAGAAAGTAAAACAGTACTTAAAGCACACAATGATGGGTTTATGTCAAGGGAACAGGGGAGCCGACAGAAGGAGCTCCCAATGGTCAAAGCTGAAACAATTTGAGCAACAAAATGAAGACAGTAGTATTGGGTTATAACCCAAAGTATAAAATAAATACCCAAGAACCCCTACTGATATAAATAGATGATTGAATAAATAAATGAATGGGGCAGAATAGACAAATCTCTCATACAGAAGAATTCCAAATAATGTAGAATTACTCAAGGAAGTGAAGCATAACCTAAGTACAGTACTGCTCAAAATTGTCAAGGTCTTCAAAAACAAGGAAAGTCTGAGGAACTGTCACAGGCAAGAGGAGCCTAAGGAAGCATGATGACAAAATGTAAATGTGGTATCCACAATAGGATCCTGAAAGAGAAAAAGTACACTAGGTTAAAACTAAGGAAATCTGAATAAACTATGGACATCAATTAATCTTTGTATCTGTAGTGTTCATTAGCTATAACAAATGTAGTGTATTTATGTTAGATGTCAATAATAGGGGAAACAGGATATAGGAAATAGGAGAACCCTCAGTACCATTGTTATTAATTGAATTGTGTCCCCAAAAAACACTTGTTGAAGTCCTAACCCTTGTACCTGGGAATGTGACCTTGTTTGGGGAAAGAAGGTTTTTCTTTACATAATATAGCAGTTAAATTAAGAAATCATACTAGATAGGGTAGCTCCCAATCCTAATCCCTTCTGAATGATGTTTTATAAAAGAGAAGAACAAACATGAAACACAGGGAAGAAACAGCATGTGAGGATCTGTCTACAAGCCAAGAAATGCCCAGGAGTCCAGAAGCTGAAAGAGACAAGAAAGGATCTTCTAGAGCTGACAGAAAAAGAACAGCCTTGCCAATGCCTTGAATTCAGATTTCTAGAAATGTGAGGAAATAAATTTCTATTCTTTTCTTTGTGGTAGCTTGTTTGAGAAGCTCTAGGAAACTAAGACAAATATCTTCACAATTTCCCTGTAAATCTAAAAGTATTCTAAAGTGAAAATTTTATTTTAAAAAAAGAAAAACTTTCTGCAAAGAAAACTCAAAATACAGATAGCTTTACTTATAAATTCTATCAGACATGTAAGGGGAGAATACCAATCACACAGAGACTCTCAAAGGAGGGGAGGGAACACTGGCCAGCTTGTTTTATGTCAGTATAACCCTAGTACCAAAATCTGACACAGATATTCCAAAAAAAGAAAGTTACAGATCTGTATCCCTCATGAAATGTAGAAATCCTTAGCAAAACATTAACAATTGGATCCAGCAATATATGAAAAGGATAATGTATATGATGTCATATGGTTTGTTATAGGAATGCAAGGTTAGTTTAACATCTTGAAATCACCATATTAGCTGATTGCCAAGAACCCTGGTAGAGCAAATTATACCCTTCTTGCCAGCTAGCAAATTATCCTGCCACAGTTTCATGGATGCAAGCAAAAGACACAAGGCTCCTGGGGCAGAGACAAAAGACTTTGTTACTCACAAACAACAAGCAGCTTGAGCTTTATGTTCTCATCAGTTTTTCTTGACCCCAAGCCCCACAGGAACAACAAAGAGTGGGCCCAGGTGGCTGCTACACATGCAGTAGGTCTGCATTGCAGCTGAAAAAATGCTGGGCTTAAGAAACCCTGGACTTTTATAATGAGTGGAAAGTAGACTGGCTCAACCTTTGGGAGGGAGACATTTTTATTTTACTGGACAGCAAACAAACCTGCCCTCTGCTGTACAGGGAAACACTATGTCTATCTGCCAAGACTGTTTACTATACAGACAACCTTAAAAAGATGGTCCAGAACAAAAGCTGTCAGTGCATCTGCTCTACAGACATACAGAAATTTGAGAGACCATGGATGCTGACAAAAAAAAAAAAGAAGGAAAGCATATGATCATCTAGTAGATGCAGAAAAAGCGTTTGACAAAATACAATACCCATTCATGATACTTAAAAAAAGGGGGGAAGGGGAAATTTCTAGATAGGTAGGAGAAAGAAAGTAAATAGCTCAGAAAATTAGGAATAGATGGTAAAAACCTACAGTAAAATCATATGTAGTAAGACTTTGAACACTTTTCTGCTAAGATGAGGAACACACAAGGACTGTTCACTCTTGTCACTTCTATTCAACATTGTACTGGAAGTTCTAATAATGAGGAGAAAACATATAAAAGGCATAAAATTTGTGAAAGAAAGAGAAAACTTGTTACTTATAATGTCTTGGTTGCATGTGTAGAAAACTATGTAATGTTCCCACCCCACCAAACCCAATATAAAGCTACTACAACAAATGAGTGGATTTAGCAAGGTTGAAGGATGTATGGTCAATTTATGCAAAAGTCAGTTGTATTTCTAAGTATTAGCAGTGAACAGTTCAAAATTAGAATTTTAAAAACAATACCATTTATAGTGTTGTTGTTATGTGCCATCGAGTCAAACCCAACTCATAGCAACCCCTTCTTGGGTTTCCGAGGCAGTATCACTACGGAAGTAGGATTGCCCAACCTTCCTTCCGAGGAGTGGCTGGTGGGTTTGAACCGCCAG
>NW_006921820.1:212134-225647 GCF_000298275.1 Orycteropus afer afer | reverse complement strand
GGTGATTTTCTTTTGGGGTCTATCCTGTTTGGGGTTCATTGGACTTCCTGAATGGATATATTCTCATCTTTCATCATACCAGGAAAATTCTCTTCCCACAAATTTTCGACAATTTTTCCTGTGGTTTTATTTGTCTCTTCCTGTTCTGGAATTCCAATTGCACATAGATTATTTCTTTTGTTGATATCTCACATGAATCTTAGGCTTTCTTCATTTCATTTTGATCTTTTTTCTGATTGATCAGTTTCCAAAGAAGTGTTCAGGTATTTGCCTTCAATCTCACTAATTCTGTCTTCCATTGATTTCAGTTCTACTCCTTTACCTGTTCAATGTCTTGTCTATTTATGAAAATTTAGTATTACTCTTCTGGATTTCTATCTGTAGATTTTGTATCATTCTAATTTTTCATTTATTTTGTCATTTTGTTCTTGTATTGTCTTTTGAAATTGTTCTAGGGGTTTCCCCAATTTTGTCAGTGTTTTCCTTCATCTGTCTCTCAGTTCATTGAAGATACCTAAATATTGTTCTTTTGAATACCTTATCAGGGAGTTCCAATGCTGCATCTTCCTCAAGGATGTGTTTTGGATCTGTATCCTGGTCCCTTGTTTCTCCTGCCTTATCTTACTTTTTTGTGTGGACTTTGATGCTCTGTTGTCTCTGAGACATTGTAATGTTTTTGTGTTTATATTTAATCAGTGATTATATGTTGGAGTGACTTGCCCACGATTTTTGTTTTCGTTGTTTTGTTTGTATGTTATCTATGAGCAAGGTACAGGGCTATGCTCCTCTTTTCGCTAGTTGACAGCACTTATACACTCATCACCTGTCTCCTTTCCTGTTGTCAGCCTCCCGTATGTCCCTGCTGTCCTTGGCAAACAGAGCCTATTCTTATGTCCCTGGAATCTGAATAAGAATGTTGTCATTTTAAAATCCAAAATAGCCACCACTTGCAAAGATTCAAAATGGCTGTGCCCTCGGTCCCTTTAAATATCCAAAATGGCCACTGCTTGTAAACATTGAAAATGGCTGCAGCCTTGGTCACTTTAAATATCCAAAATGCCCACAGCTTGTAAACAATCAAAATGGCTGCACCCTCCGGACAGTGGAAAGTCAACAGCTCAGGTTGTCACCTTCCTTGCTGTTTCCCTTCCTAGTCATAAGCCACCAGTGCAGTCATCCCTGCATCCCCTGGCGACCAGGGCTGATCTTCAGGTCAGTTCTCAGGTCCAAACACCACTTGGAAATATTCAAGCTGTTGGTCCCATCAGAGTAGCTGACAGTCCACTGCTCTGACTGTGTCCATACTCACTGTTTTCATTCAAGTTTTTCCATTAGTTGGAGCCTAATCCACTTCTGTATAGTTTCTTTCAAAGCTCAGGACTCCAAGATTATCTTCTGAATCTCCATCAATTGATTTATCTTTTCTTTGTTGAAGAGGGTCTAGGTAGCTTGTCTGCCTATTCTTCCATCTTACCAGAAGTCCCACTTGCAAGCTTTTAAGATCCCAGCCGCTACTCACCAAAGTAAGATGTGGAACAATGTTTTATGTAGCATGTTATGCCAGTTGAGCTTGATATCTCCAGCAACTATGGTCCCAAGCCTACAGGTCCAACTACTCACTCCCTCTGGGTAGCTGACTGTGGCCAACAAGTGACTACAACCTTGTTCCTTGTCAGCTCCACTATATACCTGGGAATTCTTACAGAACATAGCAATACACTTGTAGAAACGTTATCTGCCAACCGTATACATGGTCTTGGGCACACTGCCCCCTGCATGGAGATATCTAATAGTTCAGCCTGTCCACCCATCTTTCCACACATATAGCCATGTTTTCCTTCACTGACAATGCAGTACTGTATCTGCAAAAGGGTTCATCTTTGTTGTTTGTACCTCCCATGCACCTCTCTCTGTCTTCCTCTTCCCCAATGGCACCATGTTGATCACTCACATTTGGTACCTTGCCCTTCTCTTCACCCAAATCAGTACTTATCTCTACCTATCTAACAGTGTTCCCTCCGCTCCCACCCTTGGTAACTGACAAAGAAAATTTCCTTCCATATATAAACCTTTCCTTGACTTTTTACAATAACGGGCTAATACAATATTTGTCCTTCTGTGACTGACTTATTTTACTCAGCATAATATCCTCCAAGTTCATCTATGTTATACGGTGTTTTGCCAATTCTACGTTATTCTTTAGTGTTGCATGGTATTCCATTGTATGTATGTACCATAGTTTGGTTATTCGTTCTTCAGTTCATGGATACGTAGGTTGTTTCCATCTCTTGGCTATTGTAAATAGTGCTGCGATGAACATGGGTGCGCATATACCTGTTCTTTTCCTGACTCACTTCTTTAGGATATATACCTAGTAAGGAATGACTGGGTTAAATGGTATTTCTAACTCCAACTTTTTAAGGAATCACCATATTGCTTTTCACAGTGGTTGTATCATTTGACAGTCCCATCCACAAGCTACTCCTCAGAAGGAAGGTTGGGCAGCCAGCATTTGTTATTTTCTGTCTTGTTGAACTTCCCAGCAGGCTTTTTAAGGAAACTTACATGTTGGTTCTAAAATTTATATTGGAATACTAAGCATCTAGAATAGCCAAAAAAAAAATTTGGGAAACAATAATTAAGTTGGAAGACTGATTTCTAAATTTACTGTATGATTACAATAATCAAGATAGTGTGGTATTGGTATAACGATAGAACAATAGATCAAAACAGAATTGAGAGCCCAGAAATAAACCCCTACATATATGGTCAAATGATTTTTGATCAAGGGTTCAAGTTAATTCAATGGAGAATAGAAAGTCTTTTTAACAAATGATGCTAGATCAATCGGATATCCAAATGGAAGAAAATTAACCACTGGCCATACACAGTATTAATTTGAGATGAATTATAGGCCTAAACATAAGACTTCTAGCAAAAAATATGGAAACTGTCTTTGTGATCTTTGGATAAGGAAAGATTTCTTAGGACACAAGTACTTCATAAAAAAAGATCTATGAATAGCCAATAAGCCCATGAAAAGATGTTCAGTATTATTAATCATCAGAGAAGTGCAAAATAAAATGACAGCAAGATACCTTTTAAATCCAACTCTGGTGGCGTAGTGCCTAAGGCATTTGATGGCTAACCAGAAGCCTAGCGGTTCAGACCCACTAGCTGCTCCTCAGAAGGAAGGTTGGGCAATCTACTTCTGTAGTGATACCGCCTTGAAAACCCAAGGAGGGATCGCTTTGAGTCAGATTGGACTCAACAGCAGTGAGTTTAGAATGGCTGAAGTCAAACAGATTGATAATACCAAATGTTGGCAAGGATGTCAAACAACTGGAGCTCTGATACATTGCTGCTGGGAGTATAAAATGGTATATTTAAAGAACTGTTTAGCACATTTATAAAGTTAAACATATTTAACCTGTGAACCAACCATTCTGCTCCTAGGTATTTACTCAAGAGAAATGAAAACACATATTCTCAAAAAGACTTGCTTATGGATTTTTGTAGCAATCTTATTTATAATAACAAAAAACTTTAAATAACCCAGATGTCTGTCAACAGGAGAAGGGATAAACAACTCATGATATATTTATACAATGAAATACTAATCAACAACAAAAGGGAAGAATTACTGATACATGTGCACCAACATGAATTCATCTCAAAAACATTATGTTTAGCAGAAAGAGCCAGAAACCAAAGAGAACATTTATATGAAATTCAAAAGCAGGCAATTAAAATTAAAGCTCTTGCCTCTGTGGAGGTTGTAGAGGATTGAATGGAAAGCAAGGGAACTTTCTAGGATGATGTATATGTTTTATATGCTGTTTTGATTGATGGTTACATGGGTATATACATTTGTCAAAACTCTTCAAATAGAACACTAACTGTTTGTAATTTATATCTCAATAGAAAGCAGTTTATTGTAAAAAAAAAAAATCACAAAAATAAAGATAAAGGACAAAGATTACCACAAAAATGATTAGCAAGAAGATAAGAGATGTGGAGATCAAACAACAGGATTAAAATGTTGAATAATTGGTCAGTCAAAATAAGAGGATTGGAGACGTGAAACTGAAAATATACAAAGGGAGTAGAAGAATCCTTCATATTGAAAAAAATCCATGAATTAGTCATAATATGAAGGGACTATTTTCACTGTGTGAGGTACGTATTATTATCCCTATTTCAAAAATGAGGAGACTGAGACTCAAGGAGGGCAAGCTGCTTTCCCAGGATCACACAGTAACATAGCTTGGTAAGACGTGATCTTGACCAAACTATAGCAACATTAATTGGAGTAACAACAAGAAAGATGCAGGACTATTTTATAGGTAGAATTAACCTCTACCTCAATCTTGGCCTTGACTACCTGGTGAAATCATTTTTGAAGATGCCACCTCCTCTAAGAAACTCTCCTGACCCATTCAACCAAAATTAGACCCTCCTCCTATAAAGTTAAAGTATTTTTAATATACACCTGTTACAGAACTAATCACATCCTGTAGAAATTATTGTATGTCAGCTTCTACCTTAAGAGGTCTTTGAGGTTAGCATCAGAGTGATACTTAGAAATAACTGAGTAGATGGCTCTGTGATTACAAATTAGTTATCCCCAAACTTCTTGCTTCACTTATGGGATGGATGGTGGCATTCATTTATTGAGATTAGGAGATTTTGAGAGGAAAAGAAGATAGTTTGTTGGATTTTTTTGTTGTTGTATCCCTACTCCCCCAAATATATCAGCATAGGTACCTCGGGACTCATTTTTTCTTCCAGTTTTTAGTCTAAGTAGTTTATTCTTCAAATACTGTCTTCTAAAAAAAAAAAATCTTTGAACATTTTATTATGGTTTGGATGAAAGTTTAGAGTACATTAGTTTCCCATTCCACAGTTTATACACATTTTGTTTTTTGTCATTAGTTGCAGTCCCTTCAGTGTGATGGCACTCTTCCCATTTCCTCCCTTGGTTCCCCATTTCCCTTCACCCTTCTTTCCTGTCCTTTCCTGCATTCTGAACATTGTTTTTTCATCAAATGCTGCCCTTTTGGTCTAATATGGTGGATTGTTCTAAGAACATGTTCCTCATAGATGTTATTGTTCACTTTATATAGTTAGGTGCCATCCAGTCTGCTCCAACTCATAACACCTCATATAAGTGACATCTTTGCTTCTTAACACTTTTGGACCAGATTTGCCCAGTCTAATATGATATCTGATTTTTTGACTGCTGCTCCATGGGTGTTGATTGTGGATCCAAGTAAAATGAAATCCCTAACAACTTCAGTCTTCTCCATTGTGATGTTGCTTATTGGCCAGTTGTGAGATTTTTGTTTCCTTTATGTTGGAGTGTAATCAAAACTGAAGACTGTAAGGAAGTGCTTTAATATTAGATGGATCTTGGCTGAAAGATTTTTCAGATCTTTAAGTCATCTTTACTTTCAGCAAGCAAGGCTATGTCATTTGCATATAGCAGGTTTTAATGAGTCATATTCCAATCGTGATGCCACGTTCTTTTTCATATAGTCCAGCTTCTTAGATTATTTGCTTAGCGTACAAATTGAATAAGTATGGTAAAAGGATATAACTCTGACATACAACCTTCCTGATTTTAAACCATGCAGTATCCCTTTGTTCAGTTTAGCAACAGCCTCTTGGTATATGTACAGGTTCCTTGTGAGCATAATTAAGTGTTCTGAAATTCCTATTCCTTGCAATATTACCCACAATTTGTTACAGTCCAGTCAAATACCTTCACATAGTCAATAAAACGCAGGTAACATCTTTCTGGTATTCTTTTCTTTCAGCCAAGATCCATCTAATATCAGCAGTGGTATCCCTTGTTCCACATCCTCTTCTGAATCCAGCTTGAATTTCTAGCAGTTCCTTGTATATTGCTGTAGGCATTTTTTAATTATTTCCAGAAAATTTTACTTGTATGTCATATTAATGATATTGTTCAACATTTTGCCCATAGAATCCTTCAGTATTGCAACTCGAGGCTTGAATTTTTTCTTCAGTTCTTTCAACTTGAGAAATGCCAAGTGCGTTCTTCCTTTTTTGGTTTTCTAACTCCAGGTCTTTGCACGTTTCATTATAATACTTTATTGACTTGAGCTGCCCTTTGAAATCTTCTGTTCAGCTCTTTTATATCATCTTTACTTCCATTCTCTTTAGCTAGTCTCCATTCAGTAGCAATTTTCAGAGTCTCTTCTGACATCCATTTTGGTCTTTTCTTCCTTTCCTGTCTTTTTAGTGACCATTTGCTTTCTTCATGTGTGATATTCTTGATGTCATCCTACAACTCATCTCATTTTCAGTCACTGGTGTTCAGTACATCAAATCTATTCTTCAGATGATCTCAATTCAGGTGGGATATAATCAAGGTCATATTTTGGCTCTCATGGACTTGTTTTAATTGTCTTCAGCTTCACTTGAACTTGCATATGATCAATATCCTAGGCATTAATGTGTTGAAATGGACTGATATCGGCCACTTTGAATCAGACAATCATATGGTCTACTATGCTGGGAATAACAAATTAAAGAGAAATGGCATCACATTCATTGTCAAAAAGAATGTATCAAGATCTGCTCTGAAATACAATGCTGTCAGTGATAGAATAATATCCTACAAGGAAGACCAGTCAATGCTACTGTTATTCAAATGTATGCATCAACCACTAAAGCCAAAGATGAAGAAATTAAAGATTTTTACCAACTTCTGCAGTCTGAAACTGACCAAACATGCAATCAAGATGCATCGATTATTACTGGTGATTGGAATGTGAAAGTTGGAAACAAAGAAGAATTACTGGTAGCTGGAAAATACAGCCTTGATGATAGAAATAATGCTGGAGATTGCATGATAGGATTTTGCAAGACCAATGACTTATTCATTGCAAATACCTTTTTCAACAACATAAAGGACAACTGTACACATGGACCTTGCCAGATGGACTACACAGGAATCACATCTGTGGAAAGAGTTGATTATGCATTCCATTTCATTTTTGACAACTTCCAATTTTCCTAGATTCATACTTTGTACATTCCACATTCCAATTATTAATGGGTGTTTGCAGCTGTTTCTTTGCATTTTGAGTTGTACCTCATCAGCAAATGAAGGTATCAAAAGCTTTACTCCATCTGTGTCGTTAAAGTCAACTCTGCTTTGAGGAGGCAGCTCTTCCCCATTCACCTTCCAACCTGAGGGGTTCATCTTCCAGCACTATATCAGACAGTGTTTCAGGGCTATTCATAAAGTTTTCCAGTATGTATCAGACAGTTTGACTGCTACTCATATAGTTTTCACTGGCCAATTTTTTCAGAAGTAGATGGTCCCACCCTTCTTCTCAGTCTATCTTAGTCTGGAAACTCCACTTAAAACCCATCCACCATGCATGAACCTGCTGGTATTTGAAATACCAGTGGCATAGCCTCCAGACTCACAGCTACACGCAAGCCAGCACCATACACAAACTGACAGATGAGTGGTGGTCACTTTATTGTTGTTGTTATATGCCGTGGAGTCGGACCTGACTCATAGCGACCCCTCCTTGGGTTTCCAAGGTGGTATCACTACGGAAGTAGATTGCCCAACCTTCCTTCCGAAGAGTGGCTGGTGGGTTTGAACTGCCAGCCTTCTGGTTAGCAGTCAAATCCCTTAGGCACTCTGCCACCAGAGCTCCTGTCTATTATTTGGCTGAAAGATGATCCTGGGAGTGGTTTAGCTCCAGGTTTGAAGGGTGTCTTAGGTCCATAGTCTCAGGGGTTCCACCAGTCTTTGTCAGACCAGTAAGCTTGGTCTTTTTTATAATTTTTAATTTTGCTCTACATTTTTCTCCCAGGATGTGCAGGTCCTTCTATTGTTATCCCAGTTGTTGGTAATGGTAGCTAGGTACCATCTAGTTCTAGTCTTAAGCTAGTAGAAGTTAGGTTCATGTGGTCCATTAGTCCTTTGGACTAATTGTTCCCTTGATTCTTTGACTTTCTTCTCTCTTCTTTGCTGTATGTGAGAAGAGACCAATAATTGTATATTGGATGGCCTGTGGCAAGCTTCTGAGACCCCAGTTACTACTCACCAAAGTAAGACATAGACCATTGTCTTTATAGACTGTGTTATTCCAATTGACCTAGATATTCCCCAAGACTATGGTCTTAGGCCTTAGGACTTTTAAGGGGAAATATCCAGAAACTAAAAAGAACTTCAGGAAAGAAGTGCAGAAAAGACATAGGCCTATAGATAGAGAATTGGATGGGGCAATCTACTTCCATAGTGATACTGCCTCAGAAACCCAAGGAGGGGTCGCTATGAGTCGGGTTCGACTTGATGGCACATAAAAACAACAACAGCATATTGAAGATAGTTAAAATCATGGATTTATATGAGTTTACTAAACATAATGCAAGGATAGAACCTTCGTGAACAGCAAAATTTAAGCTGGGGTAAAGGTGGGTGGCTGGACAAGAGTAGACATTAACTCTTCATACATATCTCTGTGTATCCCTTTCTGTTTGTAAGTTCCAATGACAGAAAGCTATAGAGGAATTCATTTTAAATCTCTTACAGTAAAGTAAAAGGAGAGGCCCATTTACTGGTATGATTACAGCAGCATGTTTCCCAGGATGCCCGTTCTAAGACTGAGAGATTCTGTATAGTAAAGCTTTTCGTCCTGGATATGTTAACAGTCTCAACATTTTAATTTCAGCCTAACAGTTGCATTGCAAAAGATAAATTACCCTTGATCCCAATCTCCATTAGAAGATGCTTTATTCTTCCCTCAAAACTATGAACTTGGCAAAATGAATTTCCTGCATTGACCCTTCAGAGCCATTTAGTTTCAGCATCTTAGGCAATCATTTAAATATTGTCCATGCAATGATTTAAGACCCAGGGAGTTTAGAAAAATATCAGTCAGACTCATTAGGCACTGTAGATGGCCACCAGGTAACCAAAGGAGATGACACTCAGAAAGAACTGCCTGCTCAGCAGTGGTTGTTTTGGTTTGGTTGATTTTTCTATGCTTTTTATCTCTTCAATCATTTTGGAGTATTTCTTCCTTTCTGGCTATTTCAGTGCCAATACAGGAAATCCATTTAAGCCATGTTTATCTTGAGACTAGGTGGTTTTAAGACTATGTGGTTACTGATAGTTTTCAAGAATGGTCTCAAATAGGTTTGCATCTTTGTTTAAATAATTCAGACCTTAGTTAATTAATGTCACTGAATTGCACATATAAAAAATGTAAATGGTGAATGTGTATATATCTACATATGTACACACACGTACACATATATGTATATCTATAAAAAGTATTCAGATGTCTGTAAGGACCAAAAAAAAAAAAAAAAAAGCCCTTAGAGAAGCAGTGTATTTAGTGGAAGGGACTCTTACCGGGAGTTAGAAGACCTTAGAACATTCCACATCTTCTGCTTGGCAGCTGCTTTGCCCTCCCTGAGCCTTGATTTCTTCATCTACCAAGGGAATAGTAATACCAACCACCATATAGTGAAATGAGTTTTCTTATACCCAGCTATTGTTGTTATTGTTGTTATATGCCGTGGAGTCGGACCCGACTCATAGCGACCCCTCCTTCCGTTTCCGAGACAGTATCAGTACGGAAGTAGATTGCCCAGCCTTCCTTCCGAGGAGTGGTTGGTGGGTAAATTGATTCAAAATTTTGAATTGAAATGTGGCTATTCATATCAAGAACCCTGAAAGTATGCATATCCTTGGACTCAGTAATTCCACTTCTGGAAAGTGATCTGAAATTCTGACAATAGTTTTTACATAGTGTTCATCATAATATTTAATGGTAAATATTCAAAACAAAAGTTCCAGATATATTATACTGGTAGACTATTATGTAGCCATCTTCAAAATGATGTTTTTATATTCATCCAGACCTCTAGAATACAGACTGTTTTATAGGAATTGATTTGTTTGAATTGTGGTGTTCATGAAGAATATTGAATATACCATGGACTACCAGAAGAATGAACGAATCTGTCTTGAAAGAAGTATAACCAGAATGCTCTGTAGAAGCAAGAATGATGAGACTTCATCTCCTGTATTTGGACATGTTATTCAGGAGGAACAGTCCCTGGAGAAAGGCACCATGCTTGGTAACAGAGAGGAAAGAAGAGAAAGATCCTCAACAACATGGACTGACACAGTGGCTGCAACAGTGGGCTTAAACACAGCAACAATTGTGAGGATGGCACAGGAGCAGGCAGTGTTTCATTTTGTTGTACATAGGATCACTGAGTCAGAATGGACTTGACAACAACTAACAACAATAACACCAACAACGGTGTTCGAAGAAATTTGTTAAATGACAGCACAGGGATGTAATCAACAAAATTCAGATTCTGGAAAACTGTATGAACAGCCACATTTTATCAGCAAATAAATTGCAAGGGAGTAAAAGAGAAATGGAAGGACAACTTAAAGATTAAAAGAAATTTTAAAAGACATCAGTTAGTCACAATATATAGCTCTTGCTTGCATCTTAATTTTTTAAAAAAGCTATTAAAAACAGTAAAACGTTTATGAAACATTTGGAAATCTGAATAGTAGTTATTTGATGATAATAAGGAATTATGTTATTTTTCAGATATAATTATCTTGTGGTTATTTTTTTTAAGTCTTTATTTTTTAGAGATAAAAACTGAAACATTTCCAAAGAAACTATATGATGTTTTAGATTTGCTTAAACTTTATGCAAGATGGGTGTGGATGGTGGGACTGGCCATGGGTTGCTAGTGATCTGGGTGATGGCTTGTTGCTCTGTTGTTAATGTCCATTTAAAAGTTTCAATATTAAACTTTTTTCTAAATTTTTTATTTTGTTATTGTTGTTGAGAATATACACAGCAAAACATACACCAATTCAACAGTTTCTACATGTACAATTTAGTGACACTGATTACATTCTTCGAGTTGTGCAGCAGTTTTCACTTTCATTTTCTGTGTTGTTCTTCCCTCATTATCATAAACTCACTGCCCCCTAAGGCTTCTGTCTAATCTTTCAAGTTGCTATTGTCAATTTAATTCTATATAGTTCTTCAAAGAGCTTATACTCAAGGCAGGCCTTTTTATTACTAGTAAGGCTAAACTGTTGACTTCAGGGGATATTTTTGGTTTAAGGTTTAAAAACTATCTGAGGCAATAGTTTAGGAGTTCATTGACCCTCATTAGCATCAGAAAGTCTAAAACTCCATGAGAATTTGAAATTCTTTTCTTCATTTTCCCCCTTTTGATCAGGATTCTTCTATGTTATTGTTGATCAAAATATTCAGTAATATTAGGCAAATAATAAATATTTTTAATATTTGAAATATGATGCTTACAAAAAATATTTTAATGACATTGAAATGACCTAAGTAGTCAGTTGAGTGAAATTCAGTATAATATCAATCATGTCGGGGAGCAGGGAAAATGAAATAGAAAAACATGAAAGGAAACAAACTGTGGTTGTCTGTAGATGGTGAAATTATTGGCTTTTTTTTTTTTGCTTTTCCATACTATATAAATTCCCATAATAAGTCTATATTATTTGCATAATCTAAAAAAATAATTTGCTACTTTCTGTAGTTCCTTGACAGAAGTTGTCAAGGATTTCATTTTACTTGGATCCACAATCCATACCCATGGAAGCAGCAGTTAAGAAATCAAATGACATATTGCCCTGGGGAAGTCTGCTGCAAAGGACCTCTTTAAAGTGTTATAAAGCAAAGATGTCACCTTGATGACTTAAGATGCACCTAACCCAAGCCATGGTATTTTCAATCACCTCATATGCATGCAAAAACTGGAATAAGGATGACTGCAGAAGAATTGATGCCTTTGAATTATGGTGTTGGCGAAGAGTGTTGAATGTACTGTTGACTGCTAGGAGAATGAGCAAATCTGTCATGGAAGAAATAGAGCCAGAATGCTCCTTAGAAGTGAAGATGGCCAGACTTTGTCTCATATACATACTTTGGACATGTGGTCAGGAGGGACCAGTCCCCGGAGAATGACATCATGCTTGGTATGGTGGTTATGTTTGTGTGTCAACTTGGCTAGGCCTGGTTGAGTGGCTGGGCAGCTGGTGGTGGTTATTCCCTATGATGAGACTGGCAATCCACTCCATGGTGGGAATCTACCACAAGCAGCTGAGTAGCCGCCTTTGGGGTGTGGTCTGCTTCCTGTATATAACAAGAAACTTTGAGAATGGTCTCTAGCGTGTGGCACGCTTGGATCCTGCATGTAGCTGTGTTGTTGCTCAGCAGCCTGCTAAGCTCTGCTGACCTTAGGACTTACAATGGACTTGAATCAATGGCCTGCTGTGTGATTTGGTAATATCGGGACTGTGCCTTTTTACTTGTCAACCAGTGGGTTTGTCAGCCTCAGCAGCTAGCCACTGTCTGAGTGAAGAAACACCTCTAGCTCCAGTGGGCCAGGAGTAGGAGGCAGAGCTGGACCCCAAGGTTGAGGGGCTTTCACCCAGCCCCTAGAGCCTGGCACTTTGAACTTGAACTTAAAGCCTCCAAATTGTAAGAATAAACTCCTGCTTGTTAAGGCCATCCCATTTGTGGTATATATTCTTGTCAGAGAAGTTCTAGGTAACCAGAACAGAATATGGTACCGAGAGAGTGGGGTGCTGCTCTGACAGAAACCTAAAATGTGAAAACAGGAGTGGAGAGCATCCTTGACCCGAGACCCTGGCAGAGAGACCCTGACATACGGCATGACAGACGGCAGGAGCAGAGCAGGAGACCAGCATGGGAGAAGACAGGAGCAGAGCCCAGAGACTGGCATGAGAGGCGGCAGGAGCAGAGCCAAGAGAACCGGCGTGAGACAGCGACAGCCTTACCAGCCCACGGAGGGGAAAGCCAGGTGCCACTGGGTAGACGGCTTCCTGGCAGAGTGGGTTGCCTTTGGGCATTAATTGGTAAAAAAAAAAGACTGGCTTGAAATGGAGTAACAGGTTGGCCAGCCCATGGAGAAGAAAGTTGAGTGCTTTTTGGGCAGGGTTTTCAGCGGAGTGGGTTGCCTTCAGCATTAATTGGCAAAAGCGGCAAGACCAAGGAAATGGAAGCAGAGCTGCCTTAGCCTTAAGGGTAGGACCATGGCCTTTGAGGGCGGAACCACCACAGCTCCCTAGGTTTCAAAGAGCCAGGCCTTCACCAACTTGGTTCTGGAGTGTGGGGCTGCTCGTTCATGTGAGTTGATGGAATGGAGCCATAGCCACTGCCCAAGAGTGAGAGGGCGGGGCTGCCATGCTCAAGAGGGAGAGGAACAGGGCCTGCCAGGCCAAGGGGGTGAGGTTACCACTTAGAGGAACTATGGGACTGGAGCCACCCATTGGAGGAGATCTGTACAGGTGCCAAGTTGACAAGGGGTGGAAATGTGGTAGTTATGTTTGTGTGTCAACTTGGCTGGGCCTGGTTGAGTGGCTGGGCAGCTGGTGGTAGTTGTTCCCCATGATGAGACTGGCAGTCAACTCCATGGT
>NW_006921820.1:210056-212034 GCF_000298275.1 Orycteropus afer afer | reverse complement strand
TTTTTTTTTTTTTTTTAATGATTTTGAGTTTTGTTCCACATTGTTCTCACACTCTATCCAGGATCTCCTACATACATGCACCTCCAAGTGATTGTCAGTGGTAGCTGGGCACCATCTAGCTCTCATAGTCATGTAGGCTGAGGATCGCATGGTGTACCAGTCACGTGGACTAATTGTTTCCATGTATCTTTGGTCTTCTTCATTCTTCTTTGCTGTGGACGAGGAGAGACCCATCATTACATCTAGATGGCCACTTGCAAGCTTTTTTTTTTCTTTTAATGCATTTTATTGAAATATAATTTGTATACAGTGAAATATACAAAATTAAAGTGACATGGGTCAATGCTTTTTTTTTTGCACCATTCCCTCCCCTCCCCTCCCACCCTTGGCAACCAACAAAGAAATTTTCCCTCCATATATAAATCTTTCCTTGACCCTCCACAACAACAAACTAATACTATATTTGTCTTTCTGTGATTGACTTATTACACTCAGCATAATGTCCTCCAAGTTCATCCATGTTATGTGGTGTTTTGCAGACTCTACGTTATTCTTTAATGCTGCATAGTATTCCATTGTATGTATGTACCATAGTTTGGTCATCCACTTTTCCATTGATGGGCACAAAGGTTGTTTCCATCTTTTTGCTATTGTAAATAGTGCTGTGATGAACATGGGTGTGCATATATTTGTTCCTGTCCTGGCTCTCACCTCTCTAGGATGTTGTTATTGTTGTTGCTGTTATGTGCATTGAGTTGGACCTGACTCATAGAGACCTCTCCTTGGATTTCTGAGGTGGTATCACTACAGAAGTAGATTGCCCAACCTTCCTTCCGAGGAGTGGCTGGTGAGTTTAAACCGCCAGCCTTCTGGTTAGCAGTCAAGTGCCTTAGGCACTATGCCACCAGAGCTCCTTTCTAGGATATATACCTAGTAATTGGATTGCTAGATCAAATGGTATCTCCAATTCCAGCTTTCTAAGGAATCGCCATATTGCTTTCCACAGTGGCTATATCATTGCACAGTCCCACCAGCAGTGCATGAGTGTCCCAATCTCTCCACATCCCTGTCAGCATTTGTTATTTTCTGTCTTGTTGAACCTTGCCATTAGTGCTGGGGTGAGATGGTATCTCATTGTTGTTTTGATTTGCGTCTCTCTGATGCCAGTGATCATGAGCATCTCTTCATGTATTTGCTGGCCACTTGAATATCCTCTTTGATAAAGTGTCTATTCATGTCTTCTGCCCATTTTTCAATTGGATTGTTAATTCCTTTGCTGTTGAGGCATTGGAGTTTTCTGTAAATCTTAGAGATAAGTCCCTTGCCAGATACGTAATTATCAACAAACATGAATTTGTTGCTGTCATTTTTGTTATGTGCTTTTCATGGTGTTGATTTCTTTGTTCCATAAAATTTTCTGTGCTGAGCTAATTTTGTTTATGAATCGTGTTAATTGCTTTCTTCATTACTGTTGTTTTACTATTTGCCAAATATTTGTGCTTGTCCTCTTTTTTATTTTGATATGAAGGTTTATCATTTTTCTTTAATGTTACCCTGTGATTTATAGTTTTCTTCCCAAGTTTAGAAGTCCATTCTATCTTGTAGTTGTCTTGACTTCCCTACCATTCAGAAGTTCTGTAACTACACAATTTTTTCCTTTCTTTTTGGTTTGTAGTTGTCCCCATTTGTCAATTGATGTCTCTGGTTCCCTGTTTACAATCTTGTAGGCTTATTTACTTTGGATACTTCCATAGCTGGGTTTGTTTCTGGGTTTTGGCATCATGTGTGTTAAAGGTCAGTTGCTGTTTGCTGTTGTTGGTTCTCTGTCCAAAGGACTCCCTTTAGCATCTGTTGTAAGGTTGTTCTTGTTTTAACAAATTCCCTTAATTTCTGGTTATCTGGAAATGTCCTAATTTCACCATCATATTTGAGGGACAGTTTTGCTGGGTACATAATTCTTGGTTGGAAATTTTTCTCT
>NW_006921820.1:202414-204498 GCF_000298275.1 Orycteropus afer afer | reverse complement strand
CTTGGCTGGGCCTGGTTGAGTGGCTGGGCAGCTGGTGGTAGTTGTTCCCCATGATGAGACTGGCAGTCAACTCCATGGTGGTATCTACCACAAGCAGCTGAGTAGCTGCCCTTGGAAATATGGTCTGCTTCCTGTATATAAGGAGAAGCCTTGGGAATGCTAGCTTATGGCACTTTGAACCCTGCATGTTGCCATGTAATTGTTTAGCAGCCTGCCACACTTTGCCAACCTTGGGACTTACAGTGGACTTGAATTAATGGCCTACCATGTGATTTAGTATTATCAGGATTGTGCCTTTTTACTTGTCAGCCTCAGCAGCTAGCCGCTGTCTGAGTGAAGAAACGCCTCTAGCTCCAGTGGGCCAGGAGCAGGAGGCAGAGCTGGACCCCAAGGTTGAGGGGCTTTCACCCAGCCCCTAGAGCTTGGCACTTTAAACTTGGACTTAAAGCCTCCAAATTGTAAGAATAAACTCCTGTTTGTTTAAGCCATCCCATTTGTGGTATATTTCTGTCAGTGGCAGTAGGTAACCAGAACTTGGTGCTAGGTAACTTGGTAAAATAGAGGGTCAGCAAAAAAGAGGAAGATCCTCCACGAGATGGATTGACACAGTGGCTGTAACAGTGTGCTCAAACATAACAGTAACTGTAAGGATGATGTAAGATTAGATAGTGGTTTGTTCTATTGTACCATAGGGTCACTATGAGTCAGAGCAGACTCGACCACACCTAACCACTTCCTATGTTTAGGAATCTTTTATCTGTATGTGATAGAAATCTAACTTGAAATTAAAACCAAGCCATACTCATACTCACTGCCATTCCAACTCATAGTGACCCTCTAGGACAGAAGAGAACTGCTCAATAGGGTTTCCAAGGCTGTAAATCTTTATGGAAGCAGACTGCCTCATCTTTCTCCCGCAGAGCCCTGGTGGATTCAAACCACCGACCTTTTGGTTAACAGCCAAATGCTTTTACCACTATATCATCAGAGCTTCCTAGCCTGAAATTACTTAAACAAAAAAAGGATAATAAAATGGCTTGTGTTACTGGAAGGTCAAGGTTTGGAAGTAAATTTCGAGGCTGTAATTATGCTGTCAGGGCTGTGTCTCTTTTTCTCAATCCTGTTTGTCTCTTGTTAGCTCCGTTCTATAGGCAAATGCTCTCTGTGTGACAAGTAAGTTGGCTACTAGAAACACCCGGATTCATATTTCTTAGTTTAGGTACTCCCAAGGGAAAGGGATTCTTTCTATGGTTATATAATAATCTCAGAGAAGATGCTAACTGATCTCCTTAAGTCATGTACTCATTCCTGAAGCAGTCACTATGACTGCAGTGATGAGTTAATATCTGTTGATTTTCAGAACTTCCATATTCACAGTCCAACGATTTTCATACATGTAAATACAGTAGCACTGAATCAGTATAAAATCTGAGCAAAAGAGGGGAAGACCCTAAACAAAATGGATTGGCATAGTGGCTGCAATACTGGGCTCAGGATGTGAGGACAGTACATGACTGGGCAGTGTTTCATTCTGTACATAGGGTCACTATGACTTGGAGCTGACTCAACACACCTAACAATAAAAACAACAAAGGCTGATTTATCTACAAGGTCATTTATAGGCTTAAAGTATTATTTTCAATGATTGCTGCTTTGTGAACTAATACTAGTTTTATAAACAACTCTAGAAAACTATCTAATGGACTAAAAAGATGAAAATGACTTCTTTTAAAATATCATTATGGACCCTAAGGACTGGTACTTTTCATAGCAACAATTATATTCTCACTGTTATTCTCTTAATGGTAATGGAATTTTAAAATATGGTGAACCTACAGTTGGCATTAGAAGTTTAAGTTGTAATAAGATTGTGTCTGGGTAGCATCATCTTACCTTCTGAATCCCTGCATTCTGGTGAATTTGGCTCCCTAACACTTTAAAAAGTACCATGATAAAATTTAAAAAAAAAAAAACTACCATGATAAGAGAGTTGTTGTTGTTGTTATTAAGTGCCGTCGAGTCGTTTCCGACTCATAGCGACCCCATGCACAGCAGAACGAAACACTGCCCGATCCCGCACCAGC
>NW_006921820.1:190413-198294 GCF_000298275.1 Orycteropus afer afer | reverse complement strand
TACGCCTGTGCTTACCTTGCTCCCGAAGACCTGGTCCCTCTCGGTAGGGTAACAAGGGAACGTGTTCAGTGCAGATCAGTGAGTAAGCACAAGCCTGCCTTGTTTCAGTGCCTATGCTTAAACTATGATAAGAGAGTAGGGGCCATTATAAATCATTTCAACTATTGTTAGACTCTGTA
The DNA here is from genome assembly GCF_000298275.1 of Orycteropus afer afer. NCBI lineage: Eukaryota > Metazoa > Chordata > Mammalia > Tubulidentata > Orycteropodidae > Orycteropus > Orycteropus afer. Next base: position 198,115 of record NW_006921820.1, on the reverse strand, counting down.
GACCAATGAGAAGAATGATCCGAAAGTCATTTTTGTTCATCTTTCTTCAAAAATAGCATCAAAACAGCCAAAAGAGAGAAGAGAAAAAAGAATTGCTTCACAGAAGTAGCTGGTTATTCAGGACTGATCTAAGGAGACGTTGCTTGAGATGCTGTATTCAAACCTTTGTTGTATTTGTTTGTTTGAGGTGTCCAGGCCTATGTTTGATAAGATTTATCATTAGAGGTGAAGATGTTACTAGCTTATGCACATTAATAACACACATTTCTCCCCTCATCTAGCTACATGGTGAACATAGGTCTGATTGACAAGCTGTGTGGCTGCTTCCTCTCCGTGCAAGGCCCAGTGGACGAGAATCCGAAGATGGCCCTGTTTCTGCAGTATGCCGCAGGACTCTTACATGAAATGTGCATGCTGTGCTTTGCTGTCACTGGCAGGTAAGGCCTCTTATTCAGCCTCAATCTGGACTCAATTTTTGAAACATCTCTTGAATTCTGTCCACATGGTGTCAGTTCATAGGGGTATAGGTGGTTATCTTGGGCCCCTTTCCTCTTTGTCCTTCTTATCTTTATTAGCTTTCTATGTTGAGACTTTTTTTTTTTAATTTTTTACTGTGATTTGGGTGAAAGTTTACAGAACAAATTGGTTTTCCATTCAACAGTTCACACACATTTTTGTTTCATGACATTGATTGCAGTCCCCACAATGTAACAGCACTCTTTCCACCTCTTCCCTATGGTTACCATTTCCCTTTGTCCTTCTTTCCTATCCATTCCTGCCTTCTGAGCTTTATCCCTGGGCAAATTCTGCCTTTTTGATCTCTTGTGGTTGATTGGTCTAAGGAGTGCTTACCTCTACAGTGTTACTCATCTCATAGATCTCTCTTATGGCTTGGCTGAAAGTTGAGCCACGTCTATATTGAGACTTGTCTTAACATTTCTTATTTTCCCTGGTCCTGTGCTCCTACCAGAGTCTACTGTTCTTGTTGGTATCATAAATTTGACTGTCATTTCTAGAAGAGACCTTAGAAGTCAGCCAGTCCCTCTCCCACTAAGGTCCAGAGGAATCAAGTGATTTTCCTTGAGTCAAAGAGTCAGCAACAAAGCCCAGACTGGATCAAACCATGCTCTCAGCATGACACCACACAGCCTCACCATGCCCACAACCAGTGATCACATGTTTTCAGTTACACTGTCTCCTGGGTTTATTTTTATTTTTTTTCACCTTTCCACTCTTCTTCCAAGGTACTTCCTTGAATAAGGGAATGGGGAGCCATCCAAAAACAATAGCTTTCTGAAGTCACACATCATCATCACCCACTGGCATGGTTACGTCCAGTGTGGCAGGGACTAACACTAGTGTGATTGGCCTTTTAGACCCCTCACCTCACTTTGTGGACTCCCCATAAGAACAATAATTCTCTAAGAAGGGGCCAGAAAGACCCACTTGGATGTTTTCATTCCCTTCTTTCCCCACTAAGTAAAGAATCATTATAATGCTGACTCAGTGTTTCTGATAGAAATATGATGTATTCCTCAGGTATGTTGAAGATGTTCAGTAAAATATTTTTCCTAAAATTAAATTAATTCTAAACAGTTGTTGTTGTTGTTGGTATGTGCTGTTGAGTCAAACCCAACTTATAGCAACCCCTCCTTGGGTTTCTGAGGCAGTATCACTGTAGAACTAGATTGCCCAACCTTTCTTCCAAGGAGTGGCTGGTGGGTTTGAACCGCCAGCCTTCTAGTTAGCAGTTAAGTGCCTTAGGCACTATGCTACCAGAGCTCCTTCTAAACAGTACTGCATACAAATAATGTAATTTTTAGGGATTTGTCAAGGAGAAAACTAGTTATTTGAAACTTGTAAAATCTAGATATTTAAAGAAGTATTATCCATCTGTATTCAATGTACACAGGATGCCAGTGACTATATATGGTGGTTCATTTGTGTGTCAACTTGGCTGGGCCTGGTTGAGTGGCAGGCAGCTGGATGTAGTATTTCCCATGAGGAGAATGGTAATCAACTCCATAGTGCAATCTACTGTGATCAGCTGAGTAGCTGCCTTAGGGAACGTGGTCTGCTTCCTGTATATAAGGAGAAGCCTTGCGGAAAGGTCTCTAGCTTATGGCATGCCTGAACTCTGCATGTAGCCATGTCGTTCAGCAGCCTGCCATGCTCTGCCAACCTTGGAACTTTCAATGGACCTGCTATGTGGTTTGGTAACATCAGGACTGTGCCTTATTACTTGTCAACCTTGGGCTTGTCAGTCTCAGCAGCCAGCAGCTGTCTGAGTGAAGAAAAGCCTCTAGCTTCAGTGGGCCGGGAGCAGGAGTCAAAGCTGAAGCCCAAAATTGAGGGGCTTTCACCCAGCCCCTAAAGCCTGGCACTCTGAACTTGGACTTAAAAGCCTCCAAACTGTAAGAGAGTAAATTCTTGTTTGTTAAAGCCATCCCATCTGTGGTATATATTCCTATCAGAGTGGCATTAGGTAACCAGAACAGAATATGGTACCAAGAGAGTGGGGTGCTGCTCTGACGGATACCTAAAACATGGAAACAGGAATGGAGTGCATCCTTGACCCAAGACCCCGGCAGAGAGACCCTGGTATGCAGCATGAGAGACAGCAGCAGCAGAGCTGAGAGACCGGCATGAAAGATGGCAAGAGCAGAGCTCAGAGACCAGCATTAAACAGCAACAGGCTTACCAGCCCACAGAGGAGAAAGCTGGGTGCCATTGGGTGGGCAGCTTCCTGGCAGAGTGGATTGCCTTCAGGCATTAATTGGTAGAAGAGACTAGCATGAAATGGAGTAGCAGGTTGGCCAGGCCACAGAACAAGAAAGCTGAGCAGGAAGATTCCTGGCGGAGTGGGTTGCCCTCGGGCATTAATCAACAGAAGTGGGAAGACCAAGGAAATGGGAAGCAGAGCTGCCTCGTGGGACCACGGCCTTTGAGAGTGGAACCACCACAGCCCCCTAGGTTTCAAGGAGCCAGACCTTCACCAACTTGGTTCTGGAGTGTGGGGCTGCTTGTTCCTGTGAGCTAGTGGGATAGAGTCCAGCAGCTGCCCGAGAGTGATGGGGCAGGGCTGCCATGCCCAAGAGGGAGAGGAACAGGGACCACCAGGCCAAGGGAGTGAGGTTGCCACTCAGGAACTAGGGGCTGGAGTCACCCAGTGAAGGAGATCTGTACAGATGCCACCCACTGAAGATCTGTACAGGTGCCAAGTTGACAAGGGGTGGAATTGTGGTGGTTAAGTTTGTTTGTCAACTTGGCTGGGCCTGGGTGAGTGGCTGGGCAGCTGGTGGTAGTTATTCCCCATGATGAAACTGGCAGTCATTTTCATGGTGGGACCTGCCACAAGCAGCCGAGTAGCTGCCTTAGGGATATGGTGTGCTTCCCATAAATAAGAAGCAGCTTAGGGAATGGTCTCTAGCTTATGGCACGCTTGAACTCTGCATGTAGCCTTGTCATTGTTCAGCAGCCTGCCATGCTCTGCCGACCTTGGATGGACTGGAATTAATGGCCTGCCACGTGGTTTGGTAACATCAGGACTATGCCTTTTTACTTGTCAACCTTGGGTTTGTCAGTCTCGGCAGCCAGCAGCTGTCTGAGTGAAGAAAAGGCTCTAGCTTCAGTGGGCCAGGAGCAGGAGGCAGAGCTGAAACTTTCACCCAACCCCTAGACCCTGGCACTTTGAACTCAGACTTAAAGCCTCCATACTGTGAGAGAATAAACTCCTTTTGTTCAAGCCATCCCCTTTGTGGTATATATTGCTGTCAGAGCGGCACTAGGTAACCAGAATACCTCCAATCCAAGTCATATTTCCAGGAAGATTGATTGTCTGAGATGTGGGGGAAGCCAAGCATAGCCATACTCAGTGTTCCAAGTTAGTCTCTCTCATCCAGAAATAAAGACAAAGGCCACCCTCTAGGAATTAGATGAAAATTCAGGAAGTTGCTGTTTGTGGACCAGTGACCTAAGTAGGATCATTGGTACCATACTATACGGAGTCTGGCAGCAGTAATAGGGCTCCATCCAGGGCAGCAGCACCTGCCAGCTTGCAGGCTGCCTTGCTACCTAGCTAGCTTCTGTGAAGTTGTCTGTCTCCTCCCAGGGCCATGTCTTCTCACCCAGGATATTCCAGCACTGACTGTTTTGTATGCACGTTAAAAACTTGTCAACATGTCATGTCTGCATCACCTGTGCTCTTTCCTTGAATCTAGAGGAGTACAATAAACTTAGAAGCCTTTCCATGTATGGCTGTAGTACAGGGCTTCAGCTTTCACTTACAAACAAATTCAGTGACTTGAAATCTACAGAACTTGAAAGAAACTTAGTCATTCATACCCCCTCATTTTACAGGAAGAGCCAAACTGACTTGAATTAGGACCCAGTATTCCTAGGTTGGTGCTCCCTCCTGTGATGACTTTATAGTATGCAAAATGTGGAAGCATACATTTCATTTCTTTGAAGATATTCTCAATTACATATACAAAAAACAAGATCATCCTCTCTTTAATGCGTACAGCCATGCCCTTGTTCAGTAGACATTTATTGAGCACCTGTCTTGTGTCAGATTACCAAGCTAGGTTCTAGTGATATTGCACTCAGGGAGCCCAGAGTCTGGTGTGGAGTCAGACTTGTAAACAAATAGCTACAACATAATATCTACAGCAGAAGAGAATGTGCACAGAAGTAAAGCTCTCCCAGAGGAGGTCACGGAAGGCTCCAATGGGCTGTATCTTAAAAGAAGAAACAAACTAACCATGAAGACAAGTGGAAGGAAAAATTTTATTGAGAAGAGCACAATGATAATGTGCACTGTCTGGTATAGCAGATATTGCTAGTGCTTTTCCCACATCCTTTTGGCCCACCCTGGAGGTTACCTGCCAACAACTTCCTGTGTTTCTCTGCCTGAGGACATTCTCTGGACAAGGAATTGCTTGCCAGAGTGCAGGGGGGTTAATACCTATAAGAGTAACCCACCAACAATATATTGGTGTTTAATAACCCAGCTTCTCTAACCCTCAGTTAGACAATTCTAAGGTGTATTCTATACAGAGGGAGCTCTGGTAGCATAGTGCCTAAGGCACTAGACCGCTAGCCAGAAGTCTGGCGGTTCAAACCCACCAGCCACTCCTCGGAAGGAAGATGGGGCAATCAAGCCAATCTACTTCCGTTGTGATACTGCCTCGGAAACCCAAGGAAGGATCTCTATGAGTCAGGTCTGACTCGACGGCACACAACAACTACAATTCTATACAGACTCTCAGAGAGTCCTCAGGGGTGACTTGTTCATTATTGTAAAGTGCCACTGAGTCAGCCCCGACTCATAGTGATCCCATGCACAACAGAACAAAACAGTGCCCCATCCTACGCCATCCTCATAGTTGTTGCTATGTTTGAGCCTATTCTTGCAGCCACTATGTCAGTCCATCTCACTGAGAGTCTTCCTCTTTTTTGATGACCCTCTACCAAACATGATATCCTTATCTGAGGACTGGTCCCTCCTGATTACATGTCTGAAGTAGGTAAAATGAAGTCTCATCATCCTCACTTCTAAGGAGCATTCTGGCTGTACTTCTTTGAAGACAGATTTGTTTGGTTTTCTGGCAGTCCATGATATATTCAGTATTCTTCGCCAACACCGTAATTCAAAGGCATCAACTCCTCTTCAGTCTTACTTATTCATTGTCCAGTTTTCACATCATATTGCCTATCAAAAACTACCATGGCTTGACTTAGGTACACCTTAGTCCTTAAAGTGACATCTTTGCTTTTTAATACTTTCAAGAGGTTTTTTGTAGCAGAATTTCCCAGTGCAGTGTGTCATTTGATTTTGTAACTGCTGCTTCCATGGACTTTGATTGTGAATCCAAGTAAAATGAAATCCTTGAAAGCTTCAGTATTTTTTCTGTTTATCATGATGTTGCTTTTGGGTCTAGTTGTGAGAAATTTTGTTTTCTTTATGTTGAGGTATAAGCCATAATAAGGCTAGTCTTTGATCTTCATAAGTTAGTGTTTCAAATCCTCTGTGCTTCCAGCAAGCAAGCTTTATCATCTGCATATCACAGGTTGTTAATAAGTCTTTTCTAATCCTAATGCCATGTTCTTCATATAATTCACCTTCTTGGATTATTTGCTCAGCATTTAGATTAAATAAGTCTGGTGAATGGATACAGTCCTGTTGCACAGCTTTCCTGATTTTAAATCACACAAGAGTATCCTCTTGTTTTAATCAAATGATAGTATATCCACAATACTGCATTACCATTAACACAAAACACCAGGCTACAGATAATACATAGACAACTGAGAAGATCAGATGGGGGTCAGTGAACAGGAATGTACTCTAGACCAATGACAGATTCAGCTGAGGATAATCTTACACAGATACTAGTGATACAAAATAACCATAATCATTACAGAAGCAACAGAAGGCAGAGCTGAAGTAATCCCTCGGAGAGAGCCAGACATCTTGGGAGAGAGAACCACCAGATCTGCCAACTCAGGACCATAATACTGGGGGACACCAGGCTCGATTGACACAAAATAATACATAAAAATCTTGTTCTATAACCTACTTTAGTGAGTAGCGACTAGGGTCTTAAAAGCTTTCTAGCGGCCATCTAAGATCAGCCAATGGTCTCCTCTCATCTGAAGTGAAGAAAACCAAGGACATTTGGAAACAATCAGCCCTAGGATATGATGGACCTTGAGACCAGAAGAACCAGATGGTGCCCGGCTACCAATGCCAACCACTTGGGGAGGGATCAAAACTGGACATCCTGGAGAGAGTGGGAGGAAAAACGTGGAACAAAATTCGAAAGCACAATAATGACCAGAATTACTGATTGGATGGAGTCTGGTGAGACCCCCAAGACTATGGCCCTGGGATATACTTCAGACTTGGGATAAAACTCACTCCAAAGGGCTGGCTCTCAGCCCATGAGTAGTAAGATTTATATTCAGAACACCCATCCCAGAGCGATGCACCCATCTACTCTACAGAGATACATCCCTTGGAGCAATTGGTCATGGGGTACCAGAGGAGCAACATTCACATGGAGACAGGAGTACATAACTAAGAAGGGCACAGGGATGGGGGGGTCACTGAGAAGGGAGAGGAGAGGAGTGGGTCAGGGTTGGGGATGGTGATTGGGGAGTGAAACCAAATGTACACGAACTGTTGAATGTAAAACAAATTCTGCTCTGTAAATTTGCACCCAAAGCACAATAAAAAAATAAATAAATAATAAAAAGATAAATAAAGAAAAAACAAAACAGATGACTGCCTATTGGTCTATGTACAGTTTCCACATGAGAGCAATTAAATCTTCCCATTCTTCACAATGTTATCCATAATTAGTTCTGTTCATTAATACATCCTTTATTGGCTTTTGTCACTTCCCTGTTCCTCTGCTGTACTTCCTCACTAATTAACTACTTGTACCAATTTCCTGTTTCAAGGACTGCTCTTGGGAAACCAGGAGATGTGGATATACAAGACATTGTGTTGTATTCAGTTTGACGTAGCTGCACAGAAGGGTGACTAGGGGAAAGAAGGAGGAGATGAGGTGTTAAATGACCTCAAAAAATGTTAGCTTTGAGGGAGGCGGGGCAAGATGGCGGACTAGGCAGAAGGATTGCACAGACCCTCTTCAACAAAGAAAAGGGAAACCAATTAACACAGACACAGAAGATA